>NC_064848.1:195571453-195820747 GCF_024139225.1 Suncus etruscus | reverse complement strand
GTTCCCCCACTCCAGCCATTACAGAAATGCAGCCAGCTCAGAGGTGGACCAGCCACTGTTGGTTTAAACAGTGGCGAGAAAGAGGGGGGACAGCTCTGTGCAATGAAGGCTAACAGGAAGAAGCAAGCTTCAGTTCACAGATTTAATTTCCTCCACCATTTGCTTTGGGCTGTGTTCTGTGTGGTTCGGATACTGGTATTCAAATTGCATCGACTTAATACAAAAAAAATATTTCTGTGGGGAAGAGAAACACAGTTCACAGGTATGACAGGAAGAAGAGAATAAAGACATTTGCTATGGGGCTGGAGCAAGAACACAGTGGCAGGGCATTTGCCCTTGCAGGCGGCCAACCCAGGATGGACCCAGGTTCGATCCCCAGCATCCCATATGGTTTCCAGAGCCTGTCAGGAGTGATTTCTGAGAGCAAAAGCCAGGTAACCCCTGAGTGTCTCTGGTGTGCTCTCCTCCCCCAAAAAAAGCATTTGCAGAGCTAGAGACATAGTACAGAAGGTAAGGGGATTTGCCTTGCAGGCAAACAACCTGGCTTCAGTCCCTGACGCCCTGTAAGGTTTCCTGAGCATTCTGGGGCAGTTTTACTTGTCTCCCAAGTGATGAAGATGAAGAGACAGTGCCTGTGACATAATATTAGGTCTTCAAAGGATAAAAGAGATAATCTCTTACATCTCTTTCTTCTCCTCAGACTGATAAACCAAGGCATAAGAGGTGGCACCTTGGACATATTTATTCTGAGGAAGAAGGGGAAAAATTACACTCTTTTATGCTTACTTGATTGCATCTTGCCATACTCAGAACTGTTCAGGGCCTACTACTGGCTCTTCTCTCTACTGGTCACTCCTGGTGGGGTTCAGGGAACCATATGGATGCCAGGAATCTGAACCTAGATCTGCCACATGCAAGGCAAGTGTTGTATCTGCTGCACTATCACTCCAGCACCTCATCACTGTACCTTTGTTGTTGTGCTTATTTATTTCTTTTTGGTTTGGGGGCCATAGCCAGTGGTGCTCAGGGGTTACTCCTGGCTCTGCTCAGAAATCGCTCCTGACAGGCTCGGGGGACCATATGGGATTCTGGGAATTGAACCCGGGTCCATCCCAGACTGGCAGCATGCAAGGCAAATGCCCTACTGCTGTGCTATTATTCCGGCCCTGTTTATTGTTTATTTTGGGGTGGGCGTGGGCCACACTCAGAAATTGCTCCTGTTATTATTGTTTTGTTTTGGGGCCATACCCAGAGGTACTCAGGGTTACTCCTGGACCTACATTTAAGAATTATTCCAGGGGCCGAAGAGATAGCACAGCAGTAGGGCATTTGCCTTGCACAGGGCTGGCCCTGGACAGACCTGGGTTCGATTATAATTATAAATATATATATAATAATTATTCTGGCAGGCTCACAGGACCATATGGGTTGTCGGGATTCAAATCACAGTTCCTCCTGGATCAGCTGAGAGCAAGGCAAACGCTCTACCGACATGCTATCTCATCATTGTACTCTTTTGTTGTTGTTGTTGTTTTTTGGGCCACACCCAGTGATGCTTATAGGAGTTACTCCTGGCTGTGTGCTTAGAAATCACCCCTGGCTTGGGGGACCATATGGGATGCCGAGTGATTGAACCGTGGTCTGTCCTAGGTCAGCGCGTGCAAAGCAAATTCCATACCACTTGCACTACAGCTCTGGTCCCTCATCACTATACTCTTGACTGATTTCTCCAATCTTTCTGCAACTTGGTCTCTTCCGCTGATAATCAGAAAGTCCTGACCTCTTGGGGTTGCTGTGAGGGGATCAATGGCTAAATTCAGGTAAAATGATGGGGACTGTTGAACTACTCTTGAGGGCCCCAGGGAGAACATTTTGCTATTTTGGCTCTAAAAGGTGGACTTGCTAGAGCTCTTCGTTGTTTATTTTGGGGTGGGTGTGGGCCACACTCAGGGGTTACTCCTGGCTCTGTACTCAGAAATTGCTCCTGCCAGGCTTGGGGGACTTTATGGGATGCTGGGGATTGAACCCGGGTCAGCCCCAGGTTGGCGCATGCAAGGCAAACTCCCTACTGCTGTGCTATCATTCCAGCCCTAATTTTTTTTATTGTATTTAGGGTTTTGTGTGTGTGTGTGTGTGTGTGTGTGTGTGTGTGTGTACCATACCTGGTAGCTCTCAGGGGTTGCTCTTGGCTCTGTGTTCAAAAGTTATACCTGGCAGGCTCAAGGGACCATAGAATGACAGGGATTGAATTTGGTCAGCCACATGCAAGGCAAACACCCTACCCACTGTATTATTGCTCTGCCCCCCACTCTTCATATTTTTTGGGGGGGCCACACCCAAGCAGCACTCAGGGGTTATTCATGATAGGCTCAGGAGACCATATGGGATACTGTAACTCCACCCTGGATTTAGGTGTACCTATCTGAGACCCGCCCATTTCTGGGAGGGGTCTTGGGAACTGAATATTAGGTGTGACCTTACCTGCAAGACCCCGCCCATTCCTGGGAGGGGTCTTGGAATAGGTAGATAAGCCTTGGAGCCAGGGGATTAGGGGTTTGCCCTGCTGGGCTCTCTGGCTTTTGGGTCTTTGCCTCTTTTGGTCTTTGACCAGAATGGAGGTCAAAGAAAGATGGCTGAAAGGAGTTAAGACGCAGGGCTAGCGAAGAATGGCTGTGCTTGAAAGGTTATGAGTGGGCCACACACATGTGGTGGTTAGGGCATGAATAAAGCTGATGCTTCCTGATGCCTGTCTCTGGATGAGTCTGATTCCTCCATTCACCTAACCTGGGACCCGCCGGCTGAATGGGGGTTGCGGAACCACGTGGCTTGGGATGGCAGAGAAGAATCTCACCATCCATCTTCATCCACCTCCATCTTTAATTATTTGATTCAACAGGATACCAGAAATTGAACCCAGGTCCGTTCCATGTCGGCCACATGCAAGGCAAACACCTTACCACTGTGCTATCTCTCTGGCCTCCCCTTTCCATATCATTAAATTGCCTTTCTTTATTTTTCTTGAGTGGTTTTGTTTTGGGGCTACCCCTGGAGGGGCTCAGGGGTGACTCCTGACTGTCCTATTGGGCTATTGGGGTTGGCTCTGGCAGTAGGTAGGGAACCCTGCTTTTTTCTGGCCCTCAAGCTTTTCTCTTTGGGGATGTGCTGGATAAATAGTGTCAATTTGGTTAATAGTAACTGCTCAACAACAACAAAAAAATTAAATGAAAAAAAAAAAGGGGTCGGCGAGGTTAATAGTAACTGCTCAACAACAACAAAAAAATTAAATGAAAAAAAAAAAGGGGTGGCGCTAGAGGTAGCGCCTTGCAAGCGCTAGCCAAGGAAGGACCTCCGTTCGATCCCCCGGCGTCCCATATGGTCCCCCTAAGCCAGGGGCAATTTCTGAGCACTTAGCCAGGAGTAACTCCTGAGCATCAAATGGGTGTGGCCCGAAAAACCAATAAATAAATAAATAAAAATAGTAACTGCTCAATCACTTCTCAGTTTTTTTTTTTTTTTTTTTTTTTAGTTTTTGGGCCACACCAGCGTTGCTCAGGGGTTACTCCTGGCTGTCTGCTCAGAAATAGCTCCTGGCAGGCATGGGGGACCATATGGGACACCGGGATTCGAACCAACCACCTTTGGTCCTGGATCGGCTGCTTGCAAGGCAAACGCCGCTGTGCTATCTCTCCGGGCCCTCAATCACTTCTCAGTTTTAACCAATTTGAACCATCAGCTGAGCTCTAATCCTGTCATTAAAGGCCCGAATAGCTGCTAACGGGCCAGAGAGATTCCAACTGGCCCAGATCAGGCCGGGCTTCCGCTGTCGCCAGGGCCTGTGGCCCAGGACAGTCCCAACCTCACTTGCCAAACAATGAAAACAATCTCTGAGGCCAAACTCCTTTGCCTGGAATTTTGATAGTCTGAAGCTTTTGAACAGCTTGAAATATGGACATGTGAAGAGAAGAAGCAGCCTCTTGACCTCCAGATATATTGGAAACACCCCTCTGAAGAAGAGAAATCTTTCTAGAACTTTCCAGATGGCTGTGGCTTGGCATTTCCATAGGAGATACTGAAAGGAATTTCCCCAGAAGGGGGGCCCCAGATCAATAGGTGTATACTCTGGAGTTTCTAGTTCCCAGATGAGCTATGAGGGACAGAATGGGGGTTCTGATCCCTAACAAGGGTCTCTCAGCATGTTCCAGACTGAGATCCCTTCTAATCTTGTCTCCTTCCTGGCTCCCTACCCAATCCTAGCAGTTGGCCTCCTAACCATCATGCCTTGACATCCTCTTCACTTTGAAATATTCTGGGTCCCTTTCTGAGAAGTGCTGGAGTTTAGGCAGACAGAATTCTAAAAGCCAGAATTATTTGATTCTTTTTATGCTGGATTTATATTTTTTGACAGGTTGAAAATATGAATCTATAAGGTTGGAGCCATAGCGCAATGGTAGGGTGTTTGTCTTGCACATGGCTTATCCGGGTTCAGTCCCCAGCATCCCATATGGTCCCAGAGCTTGCCAGGAGCGATTTTTTAAGCACAGAGGTAGGAGTAACCCCTGAGTGCCATCAGGTGTGGCCCAACACCCCCCAAAAAAGAAAATATGGGAACTGGACACGCCCAACTCGGGTTCAATTCCCAGCATCCCATATGGTTCCCAGAGCCTGTCAGGAGTGATTTCTGAGCGCAGAGCCAGGAGTAACCCCGAGCGCTGCTGGATGTGGCCAAAACAAGCAAACAAAATATGAATACTGGGTAGTGTCTGCTGTGAAAAGTTGGTTGTGGTTCTGTGACACTCTGGGAAGGAAGGAGGTTGCGTGAAAAACCTTGACATCCTTCTGTCTTAGAACTACCACAGGGAGGCAGTAGAGCCTAGTGGTTTAAGAGTGTGGGTTTCCAGAATAGACAGATTAGGGCATGGGTTCAGCGTGGCATCCTGTAACAGCTGTGTGACTTCTGGGAAGTTACCTAACTGTTCTGTGCTTCACTTATCAAGGTTGGTAATGGAAAGAAAAATAATAGCCAATTTCTAAGGATGTTTTAAAAGTGAATGAAAGAGGGACCAGAGTGATGGCACTGCGGTAGGGCATTTGCCTTGCATGCAACCAACACGGGACAGACCCGGGTTCAATCCCTGCCATCCTATATGGTCCCCGAGCCTGGCAGGAGCAATTTCTGAGCGCAGAGCCAGGAGTAACCCCTGAGCTCCGTTGGGTGTGACCCAAAATGCCACCCCCCAAATGATTGAGACAACTAGCTCAATAAGTAAGTTTGTAACTGTTAGTTTTAGGGCCGAGCATTGAACAGTGGCTAGAATGGTGACTTTGCCCTTGTCTGACCTGGGTTCAATCACTAGCACCACATATGGTCTCCAAGCCCTGCCAGGAGTAAGTCCTGAGCATAGATAGGTGTGGCCCAAAACCCAAAATAATCTCCCCAAACCCAAAAAACCACCCAGTGTTAATTATTAAAAAAGCAGGAGTTTGGGCCCGGAGGGATAGCACAGCGGCGTTTGCCTTGCAAGCAGCCGATCCAGGACCAAAGGTAGTTGGTTCGAATCCCGGTGTCCCATATGGTCCCCCGTGCCTGCCAGGAGCTATTTCTGAGCAGACAGCCAGGAGTAACTCCTGAGCACTGCCGGGTGTGGCCCAAAAACCAAAAAAAAAAAAAAAAAAGGCAGGAATTTAGTGGCTGGAAAGATAGCACAGCAGTAGGGTATTTGCCTTGCACAAGCTGATCCAGGATGGACCTGAGTTCGATTCCTAGAGTCCCATTTGGTCCCCATAGCCAGGAGCGATTTCTGAGCAAAAAGCCAGTAGTAACCCCTGTGCATCACCGGGTGTGGCCCAAAAACCAAAAAAACAAAAACAAAACAAAACAAAAAGTCTGTCTGCACTGACCATAGAGATAGAACTCGCTGCTGGGGCACAGAGCCTGAAAGGAAAATTCTTTTTTTGATCATGCTATAGAAGTCCTGACCGATTTGTCTTGGAACAGAGGGAGTGGAGAGAATTGCTGGAAACTCTCTGGAGTTGTCACTGGGTCACTAACTCTGTAAGGCTGAGCTTCAGAGTGGCCCCAGAGAAGAAATTGTTGTTCTCATTTTACTGGTGCAAAAACTGTAGCTAGAGATATCAAGCAAGTTGCTGAAGATTCCATTGGAAGGGGACTGGAACGATAGCACAGTGGATAAGGCAATGCGGCTGACCCAGGACAAACCTGGGTTCGATTCCCCTAAGCCTGCCAGGCACGATTTCTGAGCACAGAGCTAGGAGTAACCCCCGAGAGCTGCTGGATGTGGTCCCAAAACAAAACAAAACAGCAAGGCGGGCACATGTCTTTCACACCCTCAACTAGGTTCAATCCCCAGCATTCCACTTGTTCCCTAAACATCACCAGCAGTGACTCCTACGTGCAGAGCCAAGAGTAAACCCTGAGCATCACTGGGTGTGGCTCCAAAACCAAAAGAAACAAAGATTTCACAGTAAATAGCTAAGAGGAGGCCCTGGGGGTCTCTGGGGGGTGGAGGGTGGTTTGGTGGGGTTTGTGTGTGCCTTTAGCCTCCTGCTGGGCCTGCAATGAATCATCTATGAAGGCAGGAGAGTGTGGTCTGAATAAGAAGCTAATTTGGCCCACCACAGGGCCCAGGGAGGTAGCCATACAGGGTGGAGTGAGGCCACAGTGTTGCTGGGGTTCCTGGGGTTCAAGTAGCATGGATGACTTGGCCAGGCAGTGCTGCAGGACTCCTTCCATGTCAAAACTCCCAAACTCCCCCTGGCTCTGCACTCAGGAATCGCTCCTGGCAGGCTCATATGGGGTATGAGCCTTATGGGATGCTGGGGATCGAACCTGAGTCCGTCCCAGCTCGATAGTATGCAAAGCAAATGCCCTACCGCTATGCTATCACTCCGGTCCCATGGACTTTGTTTTATTTTGGAGCCATACCCAGCGATGTTGGAGGGTTACTCCTGACTCTGCATTTTGAGGACCGCTGGAGATGCCAGGGATCAAACCCAACTTGGTCACATGCAAGGCAAATACCCTCCTCGCCGTGTTATTACTCAGGCCACAGCCTGTTTGTTTTTATCCTTAACGTGAGATGGAGGTAGGCACTTGGCACTTCACCTGTTAGGGTAGAGGTCACTCCAGGCCACTCGGTGCTTGAGGAGGGGGTTCCTGGGAAGAAGCAGTACACCAGACCCCCTCTCTGTGTTCTGTTCACTCCCCATCCTACCCATTCTTCGTTGGCACTCCTTTCTCTCCCTTCCCACAGACAGGAAATGACCCTGGGACTCATCTCAGAGTCTCTAGGAATCTTCAACCAGTGTGTTTCCTTGTCAGGCCCTTTGCACTCCAGCTTGTTTTTAGACTGGAGAAAAGAGGGGCCAGGAGAGATGGCACCTGGATAAGGAGGATAAGGAGATGGTTTTGCAATCTGTTTCATCCCCAGTACCGCCTGGAGGGATCCCTGAACCCTGAGCCAGCAGTAAGCCTAGAGTCTGCTGGGTGTGGCTTCAAAACAAAAACAAAAACAAAAAAATTGAAGAAAGGTAACAGGTTGAAAGTTCATCTCTCTGGGGACTCGCCTGCAGGCTGAGATCGGAGGCTGTCATCCACCATGTCTGCGAGGTGTGTGGTCTTTCAGGGTGACTCCGGATTCCGCCCTGAGCACTTACCTCAGGACTGTCTGGCAGCGGGAGACCATGCAGGCTTGTTGCTGTGACCCGCTGTTCTTGGAACTTCCAAGCACAAACTGTTCTAGGCTCATCTGGGACTTTTCCTGTCCCAGCCCTGGAACCCGTCCTTTCTCCAAAGGCCTGTTTGTGTTAGGAAAAACGGGGTTTAGAAGTCAAGATGGGGAGACTGGGTGTGCTCCCTGCTGCTCTGGGTGAGGTTTCCCACTTCCTGTCAGTGAATAGAGCTCGGGCACACCCACGACATATATTCTTGGACATTTGAGTTGATTAAAAAAACAAATGATGGCCACTTGGTTGGATCAGGATGAAAACGGAAGCACTTTAAGGGAACAGTTCGAAGGCATGAAATAGGTCGGCACTGTTGTCTCATCTTGCAAAACCATAACTCCATGATTACACACTTGTCTTCATTATTTTTCTATTCTTTCATTCATCTATTTTATTTTCGGGTGTATTTCTTTGGGCAGGGGCCATACCTAGCAGAGCCCAAGGATTACTCCTGGCTCTGCACTCAGGGATCATACTCCTGGTGGTGGACTCAGTGGACCATATGGGATGGAAGCCAAGTCAGTCTTGTGCAAGGCAAGTCCCCTATCTGTCGTATTTGCTCCTGCCCCAACTAGATGCATTTTCAGTGGGAATTTAAGTGAGATCAGAGAATCTTAGAAGAACTAAACTAACCCTTTGCTCTAAGGTCTTTAGCTTTCTTGTTGGTTCTTTAGGCTCCCAGGGACATGTCCCAGGAGATATCCTTGGAATAAACTGACTTCCGTGTACAGGGGACATTGGTTTTCCTTTCCCTGATGGTGATCTTATCACCTAATAGAATTAACAAAGTCACTATTCCTGCACCAGAAACGCTGGGACAACCTGGAGTTATTATTATTATTTTTTTATTGTAAGAGTTTATTCAAGAGACAAAATTGATTAACATATTGAAGTAAACTGACATAACAATATAGTAACATAACATAACATAATTAATATAATAATACATGTAAGTCAAATAAATATTTTAGTAAATATTTTATGAAGAATAATTCATTTTAATTACTTTACTTACATAGATACAAAATTGTTCATAGTTATCAGTTATACAATTTATAACACCCTTCACCAGAGCACATTTTCTGCCACCAATATTCCCAGTTTCCATACTCTCTTCTTGCATGTCTCTGAGACAACCTGGTTATTTCTCTCTCTCTCTCTCTTTTCATATTTGACATTGTGGTTTGCACTATTGTTAATACAGGAGTACCATGCATATGACTTTATCCCCTTTCAATACTCAATTCATGTCCATAGTGGATCCTTCTATATCCTAACTGCAATAACTGCTCTTTGTGGCAAGCTTCCTACCATGGGTTGGTCCTCCTGACCCACATTTTTATTATATCTACATATCATCATCATACTGTATTTTATTTTTCTTGTATCCCACAAATGATTAAGATTATAATTCTGCCTCTGTATCATTTCACTAAGAATAATACTCAAAATCCATCTATGTATACGCAAATTTTTTTTTTTTTTTTTGTTTTTTGGGCCACACCTGGCGATGCTCAGGGGTTACTCCTGGCTGTCTGCTCAGAAATAGCTCCTGGCAGGCTCGGGGGACCATATGGGACACCGGGATTCGAACCAACCACCTTTGGTCCTGGATCTGCTGCTTGCAAGGCAAACGCCGCTGTGCTATCTCTCCGGGCCCGTATACGCAAATTTTCACTTCATTTTTTCTTTTTCTTTAAATTTAATACATTGTTTTACAACCTGGAGTTTTAAGGAGTCTTTTGTTTGTTTGTTTGTTTGTTTTCAGTTTTGGGGTCACACCCAGCAGTGCTCAGGGGCTCAGGGCTCCTGGCTCTGGGCTCAGAAATCGCCCCTGGCAGGCATGGGGGACCATATGGGATGCCGGGATTCAAACCATCGTCCTTCTGGATGTAAGGCAAATGCCCTACCTTCATGCTATCTCTCCGGCCCCTTATTTATTTGTTTTGACCATGCCCAGTTATGCTCAGGAATTTCTCTGGGTTCTCACCCCTGGCAGACTCAGGGGACCATATAGGGTGTCAAGTTTTGAACCCCGGGTCATCCACATACTGTATTATTGCTCTGAGCCAACCTGGAGTTTTCAAGTCAAAGTTTCAAACACGTTCTCTCAGCCAGTGTTTCTCAACCTGTTTCCCGACTCTTGCTCCTTTCTGACTTTCTGGACTTCCTGTGCTCCCGCCCGCATATCCTACCAGTTGACCCCTGAGTCTCATGCCATAGCTCTCCATAAACATAATGTTCATCTGTGGGCCCTTTAGCATATCCTGGGGGCCCCAGTTGAGAAACAATGCTCTAGGTCAATCATCAGCCAGGAACTGTTTTGTGTAGCCCTCACTTAATTATAAAGTTTAAAATTAGTTGACAACAAGGAAAACTCTGCAGTGCATCATAAAAGTCTGGATTTTGGCTCCTCTAGCAAAGTTAGATATAGCAATGGTGGGTCCCCCTTTCCACCTGACAGCTGATGACAGAACCTAGCAGCAGTGATTGTCTCTTCAGCTATGCTGGAAACCTTGTGTTTCATTTGACCCTAGCCTTCATCTATACACACCCTTCTGATGATCTCATATATCATTTTTTTTTGAGGGGAGCTGTTGGAATAACTAGTTCTTATTCTTTTTTTTTTCAGCCACACCCAGTGATGCTCTGGGGTTACTTCTGGCTATGTGCTCAGAAATCGCTCCTGGGGCCAGAGAGATAGCATGGAGGTAAGGCTTTTGCCTTGCATGCAGAAGGACGGTGGTTCAAATTCCGACATCCCATATGGTCCCCCGAGCCTGGCAGGAGCAATTTCTGAGCAGAGAGGCAGGAGTAACCCCTGAGCGCTGCCAGGTGTAACCCAAAAAACAAACAAACAAACAAAGAAATCTCTCCTGGCTTGGGGGACCATATGGGACATCAGGGGATCGAACCACAGTCTGTCCTAGGCTAGCGCACCCAAGGCAAACGCCTTACTGCTTGCACCACTGCTCCGGCCTCACTGGTTCTTATTCTAATCAGGATATTTTTTCCTTGTATGTGCTTGTCCCACCTGGACAGGAAGAACCTCTGGATTGACCTCCTACCCCTACCTGTTCTCCACCCATGGGATGTGTCTATTTTTCCCAATAAAGACCTCAGGTCAGAGAGACTTCTGTTTTTGGTCCCACAGCTAGCCTGTCTTCCTGCTTGCAGATAGCTTGTGGTGGAAGTTCTTGAACCTGTTTTATCTCAACTCCAAAAGTCCACCTAGTGATGCTCAGGATTCACTCCTGAACTATGCTTAAGATAAAATATAGGGTGCAAGGAATCGAATCCTGGTCTGTTTATGCAGTGCAAGAAAGCAACCAGCCTTTAGTTTGTTGCTTGTTGTGTATGTAAATATTTTGGGGGATTACTATGTTGCTCACCCTAATCTGATTAGGTGATTGTGCCCTACCCTAGGGTGTGACCTGGCATTCTGCCCCCACCCTAGGGTAGGACCTGATTCTGCTTCCACCATTGGTTGGTATCTGATCCCACCATTGGGTGGGACCTGACTCTGGACTATAAGAGCAAGGGTCTGTGGAAGGCGAGGGCTTTTTGCTGGCTGGAACTGAATCTGAGTCTTTGGACTTCAGTTTTGTCCATCCGAATAAAGCAAATATTTCCACGAGCCTGATTGTCTGCGAGCTGTTTACCCGCCGTTTCACCTCAGAACCGTGGGCTAGACAGGGTGGCAGACGCGTGCTCCGAGCTGGAAGAAAAGGGCCTCATTCTCCATCCCTCCATCAGTCAACCTCTTCAGGGGCTGACCTGCTACAGTTGCTCTTTCGTTTTTTGTTCTGTTTTGTTTTTGGGTCACACTTGGTGGCTCTCAGGGGTTACTCTGGGCTCTGTACTCATAAATCACCTGTGGTAAGGGGGTCATATGGGACACCAGGAATGGAAGCTTGGTGTTCAGCCTTCAATTTCTTATCCAGAAAGTGCCTGTATGATCTGCATGCCATTTTCCTTTCTTCCTAGGTTGCCTTTTATTTATTTATGTATTGTTTTTTTGGGGCACACCCAGCAATGCTCAGGGGTTACTACTCCTGGCTCTACCTTAGAAATCAGTCCTGGGGCCGGTGAGGTGGCGCTAGAGGTAAGATGTCTGCCTTGCAAGCGCTAGCCAAGGAAGGACGGCGGTTTGATCCCCCGGCGTCCCATATGGTCCCCCCAAGCCAGGGGCAATTTCTGAGCACTTAGTCAGGAGTAACCCCTGAGCATCAAATGAGTGTGGCCCGAAAAACCAAAAAAAAAAAAAAATTAATCCTAGCAGGCTCGGGGGACCATATGGGATGCCGGTATTCGAACCACCATCCTTTTGCATGCAAGGCAAACACCTTACCTCCATGCTATCTCTCCAGCCCCCCTAGGTTGCCTTTTATCCCTTCTCTGACTCCTGCTTCCCTCTCCTCTCTTGTCATACACTTTCTGGGTTGCTTCACTTTAACTCCTATGACCAGCTGTCTGTTTAAACTTCAGGTCTTGCTGGCCACCCTGTTCTTTGTTCCTCCTCTGACAAAGAAGCCTTTTGGGGGGCTGGAGAGATAGATGGCATAGTGGGGAAGGCATTGGCCTTGCATGCACCTCAACAGAGTTAAATTCCTGAACCCTTTGATCCCTGCCAGGAGTTGAGAAGCCTGAGTACAGAGCCAGGACTAAACCCTGAACTTTGCCGGGTGTGGCCCAAAAACCAATGTAAAAAATTCTGCTTTGGGGCCGGAGAGATAGCACAGCGGTGTTTGCCTTGCAAGCAGCCGATCCAGGACCTAAGGTGGTTGGTTCGAATCCCGGTGTCCCATATGGTCCTCCGTGCCTCTATTTCTGAGTAGATAGCCAGGAGTAACCCCTGAGCACTGCCAGGGGTGGCCCAAAAACAAAAACAAAGATTCTGCTTTGTTTCCCTAAATTCCCAAACCCAATTTGCTTCCTTTCACAGCCGTTGTGATGCCAGAGGGTGACACACAGGTACCTAGCCTTGGTGTCGTGTGTTTTGGTTGTGGTGCTCACCGGGTTTGTACACTTGGTATAGTACTTGAGCTTAGCTGTCGCATGACTGGAAGTAGCTTGTGATGTTGGAGACCACAGACTACAGGGCTGCCAGCAGGGCACTCAACACATGAGCAATGCCAGGATCGAATCTCAGCCTCTTCAGGGTGCCAAGGGAACCCTCTCAGTCCTTGGCACTTCTTGTTTTGTTCTTTGTCTTCCTGGAGCCATCGTGGACTGTGAAGTAAACCCCTCAGCAGTGGAAGTAGGGAGACTTCTAAGCCGGAGATATAGCACAGTGGTAGGGCATTTTCCTTGTACGTAGCCAAATCAAGATGAACAGTGTTTCAAATACCAGCATCCCATATGGTCTCCAGTGCCTGTCAGGAGTGATTTCTGAGCACAGAGCTAGGAGTAACTCCTGATAGCGCAACAGGTAGGGCGTTTGCCTTGTACATGGTCGACTCGGATTTGACCAAGGGGGCCTTGAGCATGCCAGGAGTAATTTCTGAGCACAGAGCCAGGAGTAACCCCTGAACATTGCCAGGTGTGACCTAAAAAAATAAAAAACCTCAAAAACAAAAAATATAGAAAGAAATGTCTGGGTACAAGAGACAACCATAAGGGGAAGGAAACAGGCAACAAACACTGTTTCTCTTGTGAGAGAGCTGAAGCCCCAACCTGGAGCCTGTCTCTGGCAATGGGGGGGCAGGGTGGCTCCAATGTGGAGGGGCCTTGCTTCTCAGCCACTGCTCTCACCCCAGCTCCTAAGTCCCCAGACCACTTCCCCCTTTCTGAGAATCTAACCTCTTTTGTACTATGTAGAGGTGACCAGAGTCTGGTGACCTGATGAGACAGTCTTGTGAGAACTTCCTGCTTCTGGTTGTAGGGCTGGGCCTCGGTTGAGAGGATCCCTCTGACTTCCTGAGTGTCTGCACAGGCAGACTTGGGGTTTGCGGTCTAGGGCTGGCAGACGCCCTGCGCTCTCTGAAGTGTGCCTTTGGGCCAGGTGATGAAGCAGGGCTTTGTGAGAGTAGGAGGGTCCAGAAGGCCCCACAGTCTCTCTCGCAGCCCAGAGCAAGGAGTGAGAGCAGCAGGGCTGAGAGAGTGAGAGAGCAGCCAGCATAAGGGCTGGCTGTCCTAACCTTCCCCTATATGAGATCCTCCTCTGTGTCAGAGACCCTCCCTGTAGATCCTTCCATAACCCTGTCTTCTGGATGGGTCCACAGAGGTGAAGGGATTGTCTCCAGGACAGACTGGAAGACCAGAGACCAAATCTTTCTTCTCACAGTGCTCCAGAGCAGCGGCTTATGCAAGAAACCTGGACACCCTCTGCATGTCTTCTCTGCATGCTTTCTGTCTCCCTCTAAAAGGTTAGGGGAGAGAGCTGATGCCAGCCCCCTCTATGGTCCCCTGAGCCCCACCAGGAATGATCCCTGAGTGCAGAGTCAGGAGTAAGGGCTGAGAACCGACAGGAGTTGCCCCAAACAAAATAAATATCCCCAAAACAAACCCAAAAAAAAAGCCCTTGAGTTCCACATCCTAGGAAAAAAACCCTTCCCTTAGGACAAACCCAGAAGGGAAAACTCTCAACCAACTACACTGGTTGTTGCTTTTCTCTTTATCTACATCTTCTAGAAAGGAAAAAGTGAGGCCTGGATCAGGTCAGGGGAAATGACAGAGGGCAAAGTTCCATAGAACTGAGAGGAACATGCTCACCACCTTTCTGCATTTCCTGGAGAATCCGGCCAAGAGATAGACGGGTTGATCTCCTCCTTCCTGAGCAGGCTTCATGGAGCTCTGAGGCAGCCTGGTGCCTGGTTTGGGGTCCGCTTCTAATGTTTCCTTGATATCACTCTGTTTCTCTCTCTCTTTTTGGAGAGGTCACATCCAGTAGTGCTCAGGGTTTACTCCTGGCTCTGTGCTTAGAGATCACTCCTGACAGGGCTCAGAGGCACTTATGTGGTGCCAGGATCTAACCCAAGTCAGCAGTATGCAATGAAAATGCTTTAACCACTGTACTATCACTCTGTTCTCCATCTCTTTGATTTTGGGTCATACCTGCTGTTGCTCAAGGGCGTTTGTACATGAGGCTCAGGGGACCACATGGTGTCAGGATTTCAACTCAAGGCTCTTAGTGTAAAATCTCTACTCCAGGGGCCGGGCGGTGGCGCAAGAGGTAAGGTGCCTGCCTTGCCTGCGCTAGTCTTGGACGGACCGCGGTTCGATCCCCCGGCGTCCCATATGGTCCCCCAAAGCCAGGAGTAACCCCTGAGTGTTACTGGGTGTGGCCCAAAAACCAAAAAAAAAAAAAAAATCTCTACTCCAGCCCTCTGAACCCCCTCTATGAATCCCTATCCTTTCTCTTGCACTAAAAAGACCTTTCTGCATCTTATAGAAAGCTCATTGAAGGATATAAAGGTCAATTATATTGACAGAGGCCAGAGTGAGTGCACAATGGGAGAGCATTTGCCTTACAAGCTTGCCTTACACCTAGTCCGGGAGGGACTAGGGTTCGATCCCCGGCATCCTATATGGTCCCCCTGAGCCTGCTAGAAGCAGTTTCTGAGTGCAACCCAAGAGTAATACCTGAGTACTGTTGGATGTGGCCCCAAATAAAAAAAACCAGACAAACAAAAAAGATAAATATATTTACATTAAAAAAATGCTCATGGGCCCGGAGAGATAGCACAGCGGCATTTGCCTTGCAAGCAGCCGATCCAGGACCAAAGGTGGTTGGTTCAAATCCTGGTGTCCCATATGGTCCCCCATGCCTGCCAGGAGCTATTTCTGAGCAGACAGCCAGGAGTAACCCCTGAGCAATGTGGGGTGTGGCCCCCCCCCCAAAAAATGCTCGTAATCAGAAGCTCTAGCCAAAAAGCTGCTGGAGTTTGGGAGATACTCAAGGAATTGGATCACGTGCCTGACATGCACCAGGCCTTGGTTTGCTCCCTGGTACCACATGTTCCTCAGAGCATCACTGGGCCTGAGCAGCATCTCAATGCTAGGCCCGAGCACTGCACTATCTGGCTGGGCTGGCTGAGAATTGCTGGGAGGGCCCCCAAATCTCTGAGCACTGTTTGGGAGCCCCAGTCCCACAAAATGAAAAGCAGGTCCTACTGTCCTGCTGTAAACGAGTAAGTTAGAAGCAGCCTGTCTGGGTGACACTTTTGCTATCTTCAACCTCTTATCAAAGAGCAGCTTCCAGATGCTTGTTTGGGTGCTATGAGGAAGACACACACACACAGCTTCTATTATAAGCCTCGTAATGCTCCTCATAACAGCGCTGGCTTTGAGCTGCTCAGCTGCGCCCATAAATAGGAGGCCCAAGGCTGGCTGGGTGATGGCTGCAATCACAGGCCTAGTCACAGGGCTGGGGGAGAGCTCAATTGTTTTAAAGACTTGGGAGTCAGACGTCTGTCTGTCCTCCCAGCTGAATCACACTGTGCTTGGAGTTGTTAAACTAGCTGTGTGCTTTCTTTTCCTTCCTTCCTTCCTTCCTTCCTTCCTTCCTTCCTTCCTTCCTTCCTTCCTTCCTTCCTTCCTTCCTTCCTTCCTTCCTTCCTTCCTTCCTTCCTTCCTTCCTTCCTTCCTTCCTTCCTTCCTTCCTTCCTTCCTCTCCTTCCTTCTTTCTTTCTTTCTTTCTTTCTTTCTCTTATTCTTTTCTTTTCTTTCTTCTTTCTTTCTTACACCGGGATTCGAACCAACCACCTTTGGTTCTGGATCGGCTGCTTGCAAGGCAAACACCGCTGTGCTATCTCTCCGGGCCCTTTCTTTCTCTTTCTTTCTCTTTCTTTCTCTCTCTCTCTTTCTTTCTTTCTTTGTTTCTTTGTTTCTTTGTTTCTTTCTTTCTCTCTCTCTCTCTCTTCTTCTTTTCTTTCTTTTCTTTCTTCTTTCTTTCTTTCTTTCTTTCTTTTTCTTTCTTTTTTTCTTTCTTTCTTCTTTTCTTCTTTCTTTCTTCTTTCTTTCTTTCTTTTCTTTCTTTCTTTCTTTCTTTCTTTTCTTCTTTCTTTCTTTCTTTCTTTCTTCTCTCTCTCTCTCTCTCTCTCTCTCTCTCTCTCTCTTTCTTTTCTTCTTTCTTTTCTTTCTTTCTTTCTTTCTTTCTTTCTTTCTTTCTTTCTCTTTCTTTCTTTCTTTTCTTTCTTTCTTTCTTTCTTTCTTTTCTTTTTCTTTCTCTTTTTCTTTCTTTCTTTCTTTTTGGTTTTGGAGCCATACCCAGCAGCTACTCCTGGCTCTACACTCAGAAATCTTCCTTGGTAGGCTCAGGGGGATCTTGTTTGGGGGACCTGGGATGCTGGGGATCAAACCTGGATCGGCTGTATGCAAGGCAAACATCCTACCTGCTGTGCTATCACTCCAGCCCCTGGCAGTGTCGTTTCTTTTGTGCAGTGTTTCCTAGACCAGAATGACATCCGTGCCCTCTATGCAAGATGTGGAGCGGACACTGGAGAGCCCATTGAGGCCGAGCAACCATGGAGCACGTGGAGAAGCGTTTTCTTCACCAAAGGAGATGGGGACCCAGAGTCTGAGGTCAGGAGGCTGGGCCTCCTTGGATAAGCTGGAAAATTCCCTCTAAGAGGCTTAACCAGGTCCATCTTGCTTCCTAGGAAGGCACAGAAGGTGGGTTTCCTGAGAGAAGCCCCACTAGGGAGAGGCTGGACCCTGCCCTTATATGATGGGTCCTGCCTGAGATCTTATGAGTCTCTGACCTCTGGCCTTACATCAAAAGAAGTTTTGGAAAACCACAGGCTCTTTCCTCCCACCAGGCCTTTTGGTCACAGGAGCATCTTCTCTCTCTCTCTCTCTCTCTCTCTCTCTCTCTCTCTCTCTCTCTCTCTCTCTTTTTCTCTCTCTCTCTTTCCAGGCCTGTAGCCAGCTGACCAGTCACTACCTCATCCACAGTCTCCCCAGGAAGATGCTGGCACAAGAGCAGAAGGACCTCACAAGCCATCATCCACCCCCCTGGCGATGGCTCTGGGTTGGTCAGGAGCCTCCTCAGCCCCTCAGCATCCATCCAGTCACCCCAGCTGGGCACCACCCAGGAGGAAACACCTGTTTGTCCTGTGTTAGGGACCGGCTGCAAATTCCCCAAGACACAGAGTGAGTCACCTCGGGACCAGGGAGCGGATTTTACTCATCCCTTAGGAACGGATCCTTGGAAGGCTCCAGAATGACTCGCCTCAAGTGTTGTGTCTCAGGCGCAGGCAGGCCCTTTCCCCCCCCCACACACACACCCCCACCTCCCATGTCTGCTGTCACTTCCTCTCCGGACACATCCTGTTTCTGGGAGCAGGCACTTTGCCAGGCAGATCGTAGCAGCCTGTGCTATGGGGACCAGACGGGCGGAGACGTCCTTCCTCTAATTTCTAGTACCTAATCCCATCTTCCTTCCCAGGGAGAGATATGGATCAGCAGCTCTGACTTTTCCCAGGTCCCAGCACGCCAGGAAGGGAGAACATATTTCCATTGGTGACTCCCAGCCACAGGAGGTGCTCAGACCTCCGCCTGCTTGTCACTAGCTTCTCAGATAGAGGCCATCAGGACAGGGTTGAGGGCCAGGAGCCACCCCCATAACCCCCCCCCCCTTGGTCAATAACCATGTCTAGGGGCACCTGCTGTGTGTCAGCTCTGTTCTAGAAGCTGGACTGTGCTGGTAAACACAGCACCCCGCCAATGTCCTCCAAGCAATTATGTTCCACTGGGAGGAAGAGCTGACAAATGAGATAAAACATTTTTAGAATGATGGCCCATAAGATAGTCTCAATGCTCCGCAGAGAAAGAAAATAAAGCAGGGAAGGTCAATATGAAATGTTGAGGAGGGAAGGAGTCAGGAAACCTTTGACAAGGTGTCTGAGAAGTCATGGCTGTGGGGAAGGGAAGTGGGAGCAAAGACTCCAAGGAGGCCAGAAAAGGAGTTGGAAGTGGGGTAGACAGGTGTTTGATAGGTGAAGGGAGCAGCAGGTGCAAAGGCCTGGGGGCAGGAAGCACTGGGACTGAGAGATAGAAGAAATGCTAGTGTGGGAAGGTCCGAGGTATTCAAAACAGAGGGTGAGAAGGAGGCTTGTCTTGCTGCAATGGTGAGTGCTAGGTAGGATTGACTTCCATTTTCTCTGAGGTAGGGAAAGTCACTGAGACTTAATGGAGAAATGACAGGGTTCAATTCATGTTTATTTGTTTGTTTGTTTTCTTACTCCTAGCTCTGTGCTCAGGGATCACTCCTAGTAGAGCAGAGAAAACCATAGGTAGTGTCAGAGACCAAACCTGGGTTGGCCACAAGCAAGGCAAGCACCTTACCCTCTGTTTTATGTTTCTGGTCCTTGTTTTCATGTTTTGGTTACGTTAGTTAGTGTGTTTTAGGCCCACATTCAGTGATGCCCAGGGATTACTCCTGAATTTGCACTCAGAAATTATTCCTGGAAGGCTTGGGGTTAATATGGGGTGCTGGAGATCTAATCTGGGTCAGTCACGTGCAAGGCAAATGTGCTCCTGGTTGTTTTGTCACTCTGGCCCCTGTTTTCATGTTTTTGAGGAATTTCTTGGGAAGCTGCAATGGGGGCCGCATAAAAGTCATGGAATCGAGTTGGAGGAAGACCAGTAGTCAAGGGAATGAAGCTGACTACGTGGTGCTAATGGTGGCTTGGGAGGGGCAGAGGGCATGGTGAGCACTGCTTTTGGAATATTCGGTAGCAGCGCTCTCAGACTCTGTTGAATGACTGGATATAGGGGTGTGAGAAAATACAAGGAGACCAGGAAGTTAAGCCAAGTCACTTGAAGAATTGCTGCTTATGAAGATGTGGAGCCCTGTGGAAGGTACACCATACTCAATGGAGCTCACTCCTGGTATTTTTGGGGGACCACATGGGATGCAGGGCATTGAACCTGAGTTGATTGGGTGCAAGGCAAGTGCCCTACCTATTGTTCTATATCTCTGGCCCCACCCCTGTATATTTGTATAGCTAGGGTAGACCATTCTGAACAGCAATTTTAGGACCACAGTGTTCTCTCTGAGTGGAGATGTGACTTGTCCTGGTTAACAGGAATACGGTACCATAATGAGGGGCCCTAGATGCCCTAGGCAGAAGGTGCAATGACTTCTGGTCAATGAGAAACAGGCAGCCAATCAAGGAGGCCATATCAGTAACCATGGCTTTTATATGTTTGTTTTTGTTATGGGGGCTACACTGGCTCTGCACCCAGAAATCACTCCTGGCAGTGCTCAGGGGACCATATCAAGGATGAAACCATACATTAAGGATGAAAACTTGGTTGGTCTTTTGCAAGGTAAGAATTCTACCCACTGTACCATCTTTTGGGCCCCAGATCAGAAACTCTTTTTTTATTTTATTTTATTTTATTTTTTTGCCTCACCCAGTGATGCTCAGCTCTGCACTCAGGAATCACACCTGCACTCCTGGCAGGCTCAGGGGACCATATGGGATGCCGGGGATTAAACGTGGGTCAGCCGCATGCAAGGCAAACACCCTATCCACTGTGCTATCTCTTGGGTCCTAGATGGCAAACTCTTCAAGTTGCTATCCAAGGATGAACTTGAGCTGAGGACCTGGCTAGGAGTCTCACACCCATCCATGTCTTTGCAGTTGGTCCTCCTTGTCCTGTCATTACAACCAAGTGAACGTTGGCACCATCCAGGCTGTACCTGCCCCACACCGAGTCACACAGCAGACCATACACCCCAGAGGGTCAAGGCATTCCAAGGGTTACTCAGCTGGTCCTAAGCCTCCTCCTCTCTGCTGGGTCTTTTGTCCCATCAGCTCACATACCTTCTCCAGCAGTAATTAACCTCCCTGCAGCCCCAGTGGAAGCTGGAGATGTTAAACACAGTGTTCCTTGTTCAGCTGGGAGAAAGAGGCAAGAGCACTTCTGAGCATGTTGGCTCCAGGGCACACAGTGAGTCAGCCCAGCCGCGTCCCGGGAGGGGAGTCTGGAGCCCTGTCCACAAGTGACATGTCGCCTTGAATCATCACCCCACCCAGCGCCTTCTGGTCGCTTCCTTCACGGCTCTGTGGTGTCTGTTACCACTTCTCCACCAGCTTGCCCTCTCCCAAGAATGTGTTGGAATTTTTCAACCATGAGATCTTTGTGCCTGAAAGATGTTTCTTTTTTCCCCCCTGTTGACTTAGAATCCTTTTTTTTTTTTATTTTCTTCTTTTTTTGGTATGTCTATACTATCATTCCTGCAAATTCTCTCGAGGCAGAAGTGGAAAGCCCATAGGACCCAGCTGCTCTGATTACTAAAGGGAATGTTTGAAAAGTATGTGGAGACCTCTATTTTACAGAAAATTCAGGGGATGGGGGGAGGGTGGGGGGAGGAAATTTCTCGCCTCATAGTCCAACAAAACCACTATTGTCCTTCTGGTGTATTGCTCATGTGATTTTTTGCTATGCATGTTTTTGGAATGTGGTCATATGCTTGGTCTGCATGTAGTTTCTGTCCTTCCCTTTTCATTGACATCAGAAACATTCCCTTCGAATTTGGCAAAAGTCTTTAGAATCATGGCTTTAAATTTTGTATGGTAGCCCAATCGGGGATTTACAAGAAGTCACTTTAACCAGAATCCCATTGTTTATCTCTGTTACCAAATGATTCGAGTTGCTCAGAGAGCTCAGAGAATGGAGCAGTGGCAAAAAGTGCCTGCCTTGCAAACATAAGGCCATGAGTTTGATCCCCAGTTCTGCCCACATATGCCAACCCTGATTTAAGTAGCACTGCTATTTGGAGGCCCTTAGCACTGTCAGAGTGTGTAATTAATCCCTGGGAGCACTTTACCGAGGAATGTACCTCCTGTAAGGAGCAGCACAACAAGAAGTGAAGTGTGGGGCCGAAGCGGTGGCGCAGGCATTCCATATGGTCCCCCAATCCAGGAGCAATTTCTGAGCGCATAGCCAGGAGTACCCCCTGAGCATCACCGGGTGTGGCCCAAAAACAAAAACAAAAACAAAAACAAAAAAGAAAGAAGTGAAGTGTGCAAACAACACAACTAGGGACATTGGTAAATATATGGTAAAAGTATGAGATTAAGGGGTACAGTAGGTAGGACATTTGCCTTGCATGCATGTAGTCAATCCACGTTTGATCTTCAGCATCCTATTTGGTTCCCTGAGCACTACCAGGAGTAATTCCTGAGTGCAGAGTCAGGAGTAACTCCTGAGCACCTCTGGGTGTGGCCCCAAAACAAAAATGAAAGTATGAGATTGAGGGACTGGAGAGATAGTACAGTGGGTAGGGCACTTGCTTTGCACATTGTTGGCCCAGGTTCAATCCTCAGTATCACATATGGTCTCTCAAGCCTACCAGGAGTGATCTCTGAGTTCAAAACCAAGATTAAGGAATGTGGTCATATGCTTGGTCTGCCTGCAGTTTCTGTCCTTCCCTTTTTATTGGCATCATATGTCAATGTCCCTTTTCACTGACAAACATATGACCACATTCTCTCCCCCACTAAAATAAAAGTATGTTATTGTGACTGATTATGGAAAAGCACTGTGATCAGATCTATGATGTTGCCTCTGGCAAGTAACACATCAAATATATGGGCTGCCACTGGTCATGCCACCTAGGACATACCCTGTCCTGTCCAAATGTGTGGGCACCACAGCCAAACTTGTGTGTGATGTCCCAGGATGCCTGGGAATGAGGCCAGGTTGGCTGAGTGCAAGGCCTGTTGCACGGTCTCTTTGAACCTCTCTTACCCAATATTTTTTTTTTGTGTTTGTGTGGTTTTTGGGGCACACCCGGCAGTGCTCAGGGGTTATTCCTGGCTCCAGGCTCAGAAATTGCTCCTGGCAGGCACGGGGGACCATATGGGACGCCGGGATTCGAACCGATGACCTCCTGCATGAAAGGCAAATGCCTTACCTCCATGCTATCTCTCCGGCCCCTCCAATATTTTTTTTTTCTTACAGAGACCTCCCCTGCAATGCCATATAATTGGGTATGAGTCCCCTCCCTGGATGCTCAGTCTAGCAGTGCCCAGGGGGTTGAGGCGATGATAGAGATTGAATTCGGGGCCTCATGCTACACATGTGCTCTGCGACTTGAGTTATCTCTTGGATCCTTCATGGTTATCTGTATCTACATATGACAATCTTTTTTTTTTTTTTTTTGGTTTTTGGGTCACACCCGGCGGTGCTCAGGGGTTACTCCTGACTGTCTGCTCAGAAATAGCTCCTGGCAGGCACGGGAAACCATATGGGACATCGGGATTCGAACCAACCACCTTTGGTCCTGGATCGGCTGCTTGCAAGGCAAACGCCACTGTGCTATCTCTCCGGGCCCAACATATGACAATCTTATTTCCCCCTTTTTTTCCCCTGCCATACCATCAGGGTCTGCACCTAGAGTTCACTGCTGACAATGCTTAGGGGATCAGATGTGGTGTTTAAGATTAAACCAGGGTCAGCTGTGCTCAAGGCAAGTCCCTTAACGCCTATATCTCTGGCCCAAAGTTTCAACTTGCTTGACTGAAACTGACAGAGAACCGTTTCTTTCTCAGAGAGGACTCATTTTGGGAACCATACCAGAGTGTTTAGGGGATCACTCGTGGTGGTGCTTGGGGGACCACATGAGGTGCTAGGGATTAAAAATTGGGCTTAGCTGTATGTAAGGCAAGTGGTTTGCCTCCAGTACTATCTCTTCTCAGAATCTCAATAGGAAGGGACAGTGTTGAGATAGGGATCCCACCACCAAGAAGGACAAAATAAAGCTGTCTGAATTTTTTTTTTTTTGGTTTGTTTTTTGGGGCCACACTCCTGGCTATGCACTCAGAAATCGCTCATGGCTTGGGGGAACCATATGGGACACTGGGGGGTCAAATGGTGGTCTGTCCTAGGCTAGCACTTGCAAGGCAGATGCCTCACCTCTAGCGCTACCACTCCGGCCCCAGTCTGAATTTTTTTTAGAAAATGGTCCTAGAGAGATAGACAGCAGTAGGGCGTTTGTCTTGCACCCAGCCGATCCAGGACTGACAGTGGTTCAAATCCCAGCATCCCATATGATCCCCCGGGGCTGCCAAGAGCAATTTTTTTTTTGGCCACACCCGGCGTTGCTCAGGGGTTACTCCTGGCTGTCTGCTCAGAAATAGCTCCTGGCGGGGTGGGCGGTGGCGCTAAAGGTAAGGTGCGCCTGCCTTGCCTGTGCTAGCCTTGGACGGACCGCGGTTCGATCCCCTGGTGTCCCATATGGTCCCCCAAGCCAGGAGCAACTTCTGAGCACATAGCCAGGAGTAACCCCTGAGCGTTACCGGGTGTGGCCCAAAAACCAAAAAAAAAAAAAAAAAAAAAAAAAAAGAAATAGCTCCTGGCAGGCACGGGGGACTATATGGACATCGGGATTCGAACCAACCACCTTTGGTCCTGGATCTGCTGCTTGCAAGGCAAACGCCACTGTGCTATCTCTCCGGGCCCCAGGAGCAATTTCTGTGCACAGAGCCAGGAATACCCCCTGAGCGCTGCTGAGTGTGACCCAAAAACAAAAAAGGAGGGGTCTGTAGTATATACATATCACACTTTTATCATTTGAGGGGACCAGTTATTGACAGACACTTCTTTTATTATGTGTTTGTTTTTTGGGCCACACCTGGCGGCGCTCAGGGGTTACTCCTGGCTCTGTGTTCAGAAATTGCTCTTGGCAGGTTTGGGGGATGCCAGGGATTGAACCCGGATTGACCAAATGCAAGGCAAACACCCTACCCACTGTGCTATTGCTCTAGCTCCAAAGCAAGCTAGCTTTTATTGAATTTACTTAGAAAATATGAGGGGCGGGGCCGGAGAGATAGCATGGAGGTAAAGTGTTTGCCTTTCATGCAGGAGGTCATCGGTTCGAATCCCGGCGTCCCATATGGTCCCCCGTGCCTGCCAGGAGCAATTTCTGAGCCTGGAGCCAGGAATAACCCCTGAGCACTGCCTGGTGTGACCCAAAAACCAAAAAAAAAAAAAAAAAAAAAAAAAAAGAAAATATGAGGGGAGAGAAAGGGAAGTCATACAATTTTTTTAGAGACAAGTAAGCAAGACCATGGGATTAAAGGGAAAACATATGTTTAAAGAGCAAACCTGTTTATTTTTTGTTATTTAGTTTTGTGAATGCTTTTACATCTGGGATTATTACATTATGTAAATGTTTTCTCCCATTTGGTAGGGTTTCTTTAATTTGACCATCTTAGACTATGTAGAAGCCTTTTAGTTTGATAGTCTCACTTATTTCTGCTTTTATTTTCTTTGCCAGTGAGGTCATCTTGTTGAAGACTCCTCTGGGGCCCATAGCATGGCGAGTTCTGCCTATGTTTTATTTGATTAGGTCATGTATTTTTAACCTTCCTTTTAATATGCACTACTCGATAATGTCTACTTCACAGCTCTGAATTATTTGTTTATCTGTTTGTTTGTTTGTGTTGCCAGAATTTAAACCTAGAACTTCTCATAGGAAAGGCAGCTTTACTTCTGAGGCTTTTACTTCTGAGCTAAGCTATATCTCTGGATCATTTTTATATTTAACTTTATTATAAAGATACATGGCATTGTAATAGCATAGTACTCTATGTGGCATTTTGGGGAGAGGATTGGACTATACCTGGATACTGGGGGTTACTCTTGGTTCTGTGATTGGAGTCAATCCTTCCTTCCCTCCTTCCATCCTTCCTTCCTTCCCTTCCCTCCTTCCCTCCCTCCTTCCTTCCTTCCTCCTTCCCTCCTTCCCTCCCTCCCTCCCTCCTCCTTCCTTCCTTCCTTCCTTCCTTCCTTCCTTCCTTCCTTCCTTCCTTCCTTCCTTCCTTCCTTCCTCCCTTTCTCCCTCCCTCCTTCCCTCCTTCCTTCCTTCCCCCTTCTTTCCTTCCCTCCTTCCCTACTTCCCTCCCTCCCTCCCTCCTTCCTTCCTTCCTCCTTCCCTCCTTCCCTCCCTCCCTCCCTCCTCCTTCCTTCCCTTCCTTCCTTCCTTCCTTCCTCCCTCCCTCCTTCCCTCCTTCCTTCCCCCTTCTTTCCTTCCCTCCTTCCCTCCTTCCCTCCTTCCCTCTTTCCTTCCCTCCCTCCCTCCCTCCCTCCCTCCCTCCCTTCCTTCCTTCCTTCCTTCCTTCCTTCCTTCCTTCCTTCCTTCCTTCCTTCCTTCCTTCCTTCCTTCCTTCCTTCCTTCCTTCCTTTCTTCCCCCACTTTACCCATTCCTTCAGAAATGACCACTTTCAGCTAGAAAATATAGTAACATTGAATACTGTTCAACAATAATGAACTATAGTAAATAGATTTTTGTCTTCCATATATTTTATATATTGATGAATATTTTAGAATATTTTCTCTGTATATTTTCTCATGAAAAATCTTGACTCTTTAAAAAATAAAAGAGGGACCAGAAAGATAGCACAGCAGTAAGATGTTTGCCTTGCACACAGCTGATCCAGGACGGATGGTGGTTTGAATCCCAGCATCCCATATGGTCCCCTGTGCCTGGTAGGAGCGATTTCTGAGCACAGAGCTAAGAGTAACACCTGAGCGATGCCCGATGTGATCCAAAAACTAAAAAAAAAAGAGCCAGTAGAAAATTTTCATTTTTGGTTTTTGGGCCACCCCTTGCAGTGCTCTGGGGTTACTCCTGGCTCCATGTTCAGAAATTGTTCCTGGCAGGCTCGGGGACTAAATGGGATGCTGGGGATAGAATCTGGGTCTGTACTGGGTTGGCAGCTTGCAAGGCAAACACCCTACTGCTGTGCTATCACTCCGGGCCCAGAAACTTTTCATTTTTTGTTACTGTCAGGGATTAGGCCGACTTCACCTCAGTTTATTCAGTTCTCTCCTGACCTCTTCGTGAATGCACAGGAGAGGAATTCACTCTGTATTCAGTTCTCTCCTGACCTCTTCGTGAATGCGCAGGAGAGGAATTCACTCTGTAGTCTTCACTGATCCAACCGCTTTTCATGGCTCTAGTTCCAATGGAAAACTATTTCAGAGACTGTTTAGTAAACTTACTCTGTATGTTTTCACATTGTGAAGGTTTACTTGGTAAGAATATTATTTCACCTGTATTTAGAGAAAGTTGCTGGTTTTGGCAATCCTTCCTTTGTTATAAGAATTCACATGAGCCAGATTCCACTTTCAGAAATACTATAGGCCAAGTTTCATGCTGTGTAAGTTCATACCCCCAAATGGCCAATTTTAGGGGGGCCAGAGCAATAGTAGAGTGGGTAAAGTGTTTGACTTGCATGTGGATCCGGGTTTAATTCCCTGAGTAACCCAGATGGTCCCTGGAATGTCATTAAGTGTAAGCCCTAAGTGCAGAGCCATGAGTAACCTCTGAGCATCCTAAGTGTGGCCCTAAAGCAAAAACACAATACAACAAACAAAAAGTGACTGTCAGTGTCTGATTGCTTTTGTTTGTTTTTGCTTTTAGATTATACCCAGGTATGCTCCAGAGTTATTTTTTTTATTTTTTTATTTTTTGGTTTTTGGGCCACACCCGGCGGTGCTCAGGGGTTACTCCTGGCTGTCTGCTCAGAAATAGCTCCTGGCAGGCACGGGGGACCATATGGGACACCGGGATTCGAACCAACCACCTTTGGTCCTGGATCAGCTGCTTGCAAGGCAAACGCCGCTGTGCTATCTTTCCGGGCCCGCTCCAGAGTTATTTATTCCTGGTTCTGCACTAAGGAATTACTCCTGATGGTGCTTGGGGGACTGTGTGGAATGCCAGGGATTGAATCTGGGTTTGCTGCATGTAAAGCAAGCGCCCTAACTACTGTACTATTGTTCCAGCCCAGATGGTCTATTTCTGAATGGGTCAATTTCATGAGATGAAAATACAATCACTTTACTGTACTCACTGCCTTTCTTTAAAATTGAATTCCAGATGTTTTAAATGCTTAGAAATAGTTTTATACTGAGACTGCCAATAAATAATAAAAACATATCTATATATATAAGGTGGATTAGACCACGTTTTATATTTTCTAGGTAAAATTATAAAATGTTATAAATTATAAATGCAGATGTTGGAGATACCCCCTGAAACCCTCTGAAGGTGACCTAAGTAAGCCACTATGAAGATTGTTATATTTTTTTCTTTCTTTCTTTCTTTCTTTCTTTCTCTCTTTCTTTCTTTTTCTCTTTCTTCTTTCTTTCTTTCTTTCTTTCTTCTTTTCTTTCTTTCTTTCTTTCTTTCTTTCTTCTTTCTCTCTCTCTTTCTTTCTTTCTTCTTTCTTTCTTTCTTTCTTTCTTCTTTTCTTTCCTTTTTTCTTTCTTTCTTTCTTTCTTCTTTCTTTCTTTTTCTTTCTTTCTTTCTTTCTTTCTTCTTTCTTTCTTTCTTTCTTTCTTTCTTCTTTCTTTCTTTCTTTCTCTCTCTCTTTCTTTCTCTCTCTCTCTCTTTCTTTCTTTCTTTCCTTCTTTCTTTCTTTCTTTCTTCTCTTTCTTTCTTTCTTTCTTTCTTCTCTTCTTTCTTTCTTTCTTTCTTTTCTTTCTTTCTTTCTTTCTTTCTTTCTTCTTTCTTTCTTTCTTTCTTTCTTTCTTTCTTTCTTTCTTTCTTTCTTTCTTTCTTTATCTTTCTTTTCTTGCCTTTTTTTTTTTTTTGGACCACACCTGGCTGTGCTCAGGGATTACTCCTGGCTCTGTGTTCAGAAATCACTCCTGGTAGGTTTGGGGAGACCATATGGGATGCCAGGAATTGAACTTAGGTCAGCTTCAGCTGAGTGCAAGGCTAACACCTTATTGCTGTGCTATTGCTCTGGCTCTTGTAATTTAAATTTAAAATTTCCCCCTTTTTTTGGCCACACCCGGTGATGCTCAGGGGTTACTCCTGGCTATGTGCTCAGAAATTGCTCCTGACTTGGGGACCTTATGGGATGCTGGGGGATCGAACCTTGGTCCATCCTAGGTTAGCACCAGCAAGGCAAACAGACGCCTTACCACTCTGTGCCATGGCTCCGCACCCCCCCCTTTTTTTGGAGTCACATCTAGCAATGCTCAGGGGTTACTCCTGGCTCTGCACTGAACTCAGAAATCACTCCTGATGGTGTCCATATGGGAACCATATGGGATTCTGGGGAAACCTGGGTTGGCTGTTTGCCAGGCAAGCACCTTACCCACTGCACTAACTCTCCAGCCATATCTTTTTCTTTGTTTATTTGTTTGTTTGTTTGGTTTTGGTTTTTGGGTCACAACCGGCGATGCTCAGGGGTTACTCCTGGCTCTGCACTCAGAAATTTCTCCTGGCAGGCACGGGGGACCATATGGGATGCCAGGATTTGAACCACCATCAGTCCTAGATCAGCTGCATGCAAGGCAAACACCCTACTGCTGTGCTATCTCTCTGGCCCATGTCTTTATTTTTTAAATTCCCTCCCCCCTTAATTGTTGATATTCTTCTGGTGATGGCTAGGGCTTGCACTCAGGCCTGACTGTGGTGTTCATACATTTTGAGCTGTATTGCTTGCAGGAGGCCAGACAGCAGGCTGCAGTGCTTGCCCTCCTGGGTGCATGGTTGGTACTCACTGAGGTTTGCTTTGTGGAGCTCCTTTGGTTGTGGTGCTTATTAGGGCAAGCACTCAAAAGATTTGAGGTGCTCAAGTTAGGGTTGTGGTACTCTCCAGAGGTGATTGTGGTTCTCACACACATGTTCAGCAGGGCCACACTTCTGGCTATGGTACTTGAGGGAGGATACACTATCCTATATGCTGTTTACATGCACCTGACTGGTCTGGCCAGAAATTGCTGGAAATGTTAGGGAAAACGAATAGCACAAGTGCTGCACTCCAACAGGATCACACATAGAACACGTGAGTCACCAGGAGTTTGAATCTGTGACCATGTACTCACAAGGCAGGTTTTAGAAGCCATTGTGTGATTTTTCCAGGCCATGGTTTTGCTATTGAGTTTTCAGATGCTCTCTTGAGTTGCCTCGTTCCAGGTCCTAATAAGCATGAAATTGCTTTTTAAAAATTTTTTTCTATTTTGTTTTTTTGGGCCATGTGCAGTAGTGCTCAGGGGTTATTCCTGGCTCTGCACTCAGGAATCATTCCCTTTGGGCTCAGAAGAACCATATGGGATGCTGGGGATTGAACCCAGGTTGGCCATGTGTACGGCAAATGTCCTATCTATTATATACTATATCTCTGGCTATCAACATTGTTTTCCTTACACTGTGCATTCTCTTTTTGGAGGGTCACAACTGGTGATGTTCAGGGCTTACTCCTGGTTCTTCATTCAGGGATCACTTCTGGCAGGCTCAGGGGACCATATGGGAGGCTGGGATTAAACTCAGACATATGTAAGGCAAAGCACCTTTTCTGCCATACTATCTCTCCAGCCCCATAACTATATTAAATTAGTGTCCTACCCCTTGGTATCATCATCTGGGTCTGATTTTATAAGTGAAGTTTTTTTTTGTTTGTTTTATTTTTGGGCCACACCCAGTAACACTCAGGGGTTACTCCTGGCTATGTGCTCAAAAATTGCTCCTGGCTTGGGGGACCATATGGGACACCTGGGATCGAACTCAGGTTTGTCCTGGGTCAGCTGCATGCAAAGCAAAGGCCCTACTATCATTCTGGCTCTGCTATCATTCTGGCCCCCAAAGTTTATTTTTGATTGTTTGGTTTTTGCTTTGGGGTATTTTTTTTTTCTGGTAGTACTCGGGGATTATTCCTGATTCTGCATTCAGGAATCATTTCTGGCAGGGCTGGGAGAGAACCATATGCTATGCCGGGGATCGAACCCAGGTTAGCTGTGTGCAAGGCATATGCCCTATCTACTGTACTATCACTCCAGACTTACAAAGTTTTGCTGGTTCATGGCCATGTCCATTCATCTACTGCTGCTTCTGAATGACAGCACCAGAGTTGAATAGTTGAAGCAAAGACTCTTGGGCCTACCCAGCCCTTCTGAGGAAGTTTATTGGCCTTAATGAGAATTCACTGGAACATCACATAAGGACTCACATTATTAGCTGATTGTAGCACCTGCCCCCAGAGATTCCCCTTCACTGGATCTCTGAGGACTCTGTGGGCAAATGCCTGAAAATCAGACTCAAATTACATGATGGCTTTAGGAATGGCTGGATAATATAGTAGGTAGGGCACTTGCTTTGCATATGTCTGATCTGGTCCCCTGACTATTGCCATAAGACCTGTCCTTCCAGTCTAGATGAAGTTGACGAGAGGCAAATCACAGAATTTACATTTTAGTAAAATGTTGGTGTATCGCTGTGATTGACTTGCACCTTGAAAATGGACTCGAGGGAGCTGCACATAGGACCTTTTCACCCTTTCTATTTTATATATTTGTTTACCTGACTTGTCAACTTTTTATCTCTTTCTCTTGGTTGAATGCCATAAGAAACAGGCACAACCCTTAGTATGTATACTTTTAGCATCATTTTCAATGGATTCCTATTGATTTAGAAATTGAACTTGGGATCATTCCTCACACATATTTTTGTCCTCTGCTTTTTAAAAAGTTATTTCTTTTCCCCCACCAACATTCCTTCATGTCACTAAAACTGTTTGGATTGGATTTTAAAGGCAGTGAGCCGTCATTGAAGGCTTTTAGGCGATGGTTGACACTGACCCGTTGGCTTCCAAGCCATGTTGATCTCATTCTGGCCCATGGTCTGTGCATTACCCATGAAGACTCCATCCTACAAGTATTTCCACATCTCCTCCCATTCTGTCCTTAGAGAATCGTGCTGTAGCTACTACAGTTTTTATTTTGAGGATGATTGGACATGACCTTCTTTTTTGAGCTCACTCATGTTACTCAGTTGTCCAAAGTAGTTGCAGGGGAGTGATATGCCCTCCCCCTTTCCCCGGGGGCTGCGACTACATCATCCTGAAAAGATGTGTTGCTTCATGCTATCAGTTTACAGCAAACCATGTACAGATAACTTTTCAAACATTTCATTGTAATACTTCCATGCTTAAATCACCAAATTGGCTTTGGAAAATATGCAATCTCTTCAAATTGCATTCTTTTTCAAACTCAGAATTCACCATATAATAGCTGGCCACTCTGTATACTTAAGACATTCAAAAAATGGGTGTATACAAATGATCTACATTGACAGGCTTTTCACTGATTAAAAAAAACAGAGTTGGGTGTGCCCCCCAGAAACCCCCAATTTTCTGCATTTGTAAGATGTCTTAGCTATTTTCTCTTCCCCGTAAATAAATACTTCATTTCACCCCTGCCAGGGGGCCTGCCTCCTTTGCCCTCTTAAATAAATGCTTGCTTTCAACATTGTAAACCAGTGACAGCACAGAATTATAAATGAAGTACACAATGAAAAGTGGGTATGCAAAGTGTCTGTTTATAATATAATTAGTGTATAACTATAATTTGTTTTGGAGGGGACTGAGAGGTTATATTTGTTTTTTTTGGGGGGGGGCATGACAAACTATCACAAATTGAGAAACAACAGAAATTCTGATCTCATTCTTCTGAGGCTCAGAAGTCCCAGATCAAGGTGTTGGGTGAGGTTCTGCTAGATACTCTGCCTAGAAATCTTCCTTGTCTTCTCCTGGCTTTTCAGGGTGACCAACAATCTTTGACATTCCTTTTTCAGCTTCATTGCTCCAAACCCTGCCTCTTTCTTCACTGTGTGTCCGTTCTCACAGGACATTTTCTTCTTATAAGGATACCTCAGTTACACCGAGTTAGGACCGACTCATATGACTTCAGCTTAACTTGACTCCATCTGCAAATACTAGATTTCCAAATAGGATCACATTTAGCAGTATGAGACTTGGGCAGACTTTAGGACTTAACTCTATCTTTTGGAAGGACATCATACAATCTGCAATTGGAAGTCATCTAGTTCACTTCTAGAGTCTGTGCCTTACATGCAGGAAGAGCAGGTTTCAGCTCCACCATTACATAGGGATCCCCTTCCTATGTTGGGAGTAACCCCCAAGTACAGAGGTGGTAGATGCTCCTGAACACTGCTCCATATAGACCATAGTTCAAATTTAAACAGAATAACACAACCTAAAACAGGAATAAGGCATCCAGAATCAGTTGAAATTCAAGTTAGATAGGTGGGAAGAGAGTTAAGGCTTCTAGATCTTTCTGCTCACGTGAGACCGAATTGTTGCTGTTTTGGTTGTAGAAGTTGGTTTGCTAGTTGAGTAAGATTAGGTCTAAAGTGTGACACAAAAACACTGTGGTCCTGGGTAGAGCACAGAGCCTGCTGGTGAGGGATCTGGCTGGTGGCAAACCCAGAGGTAGAGGCATAGTTGGAATAGGAGTGACCCCTAAATAATCTCTTGTAGTCCACAGAAGCATACACAAGTCCCAGAGTGCCTGCTTTTTCACGAGGGTGCCCCAAGTCTAACCATTGGCCTGCAGGGTCCCACGGTCTTCTAGGAGTGAATACAGAGCACTGAGTCAATCAGGAGTAGCTCCAACACTGCTGAATATGCTCATAAAAAAATTCTTTTTTGGGGGGCCACACCAGCGATGCTCAGGGGTTACTCCTGGCTGTCTGCTCAGAAATAGCTCCTGGCAGGCACGGGGGACCATGTGGGACACCAGGATTCGAACCAACCACCTTTGGTCCTGGATGGGCTGCTTGCAAGGCAAACGCCGCTGTGCTATCTCTCCGGGCCCACATAAAAAATATTTTTAAGGGGAAAAGATTCTTGAAAATTAGCTTTAATATTGTAGTTATGTTAACCCAATATGTTCTACATATTACATATTTTTGTTTTGTTTCGTTTTGGGGCCACATCCAGAGGTGCTCAGGGATCACTCCTGCCTCTGTACACAGGGATCACTCCTGGAGGTGTTCAGGGGACCTTATTGGGTACCAGGAATCAAACCCAGGTTGATTGGGTGCAAGATAAACATCCTACCCTCTGTATAATCTCTCTGGCTTCTATATATTTTCGTTTTAACATATTAAAATACAATTTTGGCCTTTAAAATTAATATTTTGTGGGCCCGGAGTGATAGCACAGCGGCGTTTGCCTTGCAAGCAGCCCATCCAGGACCAAAGGTGGTTGGTTCGAATCCCGGTGTCCCATATGGTCCCCCGTGCCTGCCAGGAGCTATTTCTGAGCAGACAGCCAGGAGTAACCCCTGAGTACCACCGGGTGTGGCCCAAAAACCAAAAAAAAAAAAAAAAAAACCCAAAAAAACCCCAACAAAATTAATATTTTGTTTTTTCCTCTCTTTCTCTCTTTCCATGGTTGTGGTGATTCTGATACATGGGGAGTCACACACAGTTTGCCATGGTGCTTCTCTTTGTTTTTTTTGTTAGTTTGTTTTGTTTTGTTTTTGGGTCACACCTGGCAGCATTCTCAGGGGTTACTCCTGGCTCTATGCTCAGAAATCACTCCTGGCAGGCTCAGGGGATCACATGAGATGCCGGGATTCAAACGGCCATCCTTCTGCATGCAAGGCAAATGCTCTACCTCCATGCTATCTCTCCAGCCCATGCCATGGTGAGAGAGAGTTCAGTGTGTCCCAAGTTATAACTTGCCTTCTTGCTGATGATATTGCTCAGTGGTCAAGACTTGTCTTGAATAGGGGAGGCCCTGGGTTTGAGCCCCAGCACTATACAAACAAAATTTTTTGTTTGCTTGTTTTTTTTGGGGGGTCACACCCAAAAGCGCTCAGAGGTTACACCTGGCTCTACATCAGAAATCACCCCTGTCGGGGCCGGGTAGGTGGCGCTGGAGGTAAGGTGACTGCCTTGCAAGCGCTAGCCAAGGAAGGACCGCGGTTCGATCCCCCGGCGTCCCATATGGTCCCCCCAAGCCAGGGGCGATTTCTGAGCGCATAGCCAGGAGTAACCCCTGAGCGTCAAACGGGTGTGGCCCAAAAACCAAAAAAAAAAAAAAAAAAAAAAAAAAAAAAAAAAAAAAAAGAAATCACCCCTGTCAGGCTTGGGGGACCATATGAATGCTGGGATTTGAACCACCGTCCTTCTGCATGCAAGGCAAACGCCTTATCTCCATGCCATCTCTCGGCCCCCCCAAATTCTTTCCTTTTTTTTCTTTTTTCTTTTCTTTTCTTTTTTTTTTGGGGGGGGCCATACTCCAGCGCTTAAGGGTTACTCTTGGCTCTGTGCTCAGAAATTGCTCCTGGCAGGTTCAGGGGACCATATGGGATGCTGGGAATCAAACCAGGTCCGTCCTGGGTCAACTACATGCATGACAAATGCCTTACCGCTGTGCTATCTCTCTGGCTCCTTTTTATTATTTATTTATTTATTTGCCATACTTAGCAGTGCACAGGGGTTACTCCCAGCTTTACTCTCAAAAATCACTCCTAGCAGGCTCAGAGGACCATATGCAATGTTGGGGGTCAACCACATGCAAGGCAATTGTCCTATCTGCTGTGCTATTGCTCTGGCCCCTTCTTTCCTATTCTAACTCTTTAGATTCATTACACATTTTACACTTGTCCTATTTTGTATTTCAAGAACATGACATATTTCAAGAAATAACAGTTATATGTTTTTGTCTGCTCTGGATTCTAGATGAGTTGTCCAGGTTGCTAGGAATTGAGCATGATGATTTTATGTTTTTGAGGGGGTCCATCCAGAAGGACATAGAGACTAATTTGTAGCTCTGTGCTTAGGACTGCCCGATGACAGTGCCTAAGGGGACCATCTGTAGCATTGGGGATTTGAATCAAGGTCCCTGGCCCTGCAGCCCTGTACAAGGCAAAGACTTTCCCCACTGTACTGTCTCTTCCACTCCTCCACACCCAAGCTCTAGGGCAGATTCAGCTCTGGGAAGAAAGAAGGCAGGAGCAAGGCAGGGCCTTTGGAGAAAAAGCTTAGAAAAGACCTGAAAAGGGGCCCAGAGAGATAGCACAGCGGCGTTTGCCTTGCAAGCAGCCGATCCAGGACCAAAGGTGGTTGGTTTGAATCCCGGTGTCCCATATGGTCCCCCGTGCCTGCCAGGAGCTATTTCTGAGCAGACAGCCAGGAGTAACCCCTGAGCACCGCCGGGTGTGACATCCCCCCAGAAAAAAAAAAAAAAAAAAGAAAAGACCTGAAAAGAAAAAGGTATTTAAAGGGGAGACAAAGTGAGGGTGAAGAACGGGAGTAGGGGGGTGGGGGAAGGGGCCCTTAAACTTTCTGCAGTAAGGGGGTGGAGTGGTTATTCTTGGACATGAAGAGGACGAGATCTGGGCCAGGAGTTTGAGCAGGAAATATCTCAGACAGTCACTTCCTCTATCTCTTTAGGGTTCTGAAGCCACTTTACTCCACTGCTCTGTCAGCTTTGCTAGTCTTTTTTCTATGGATTCACATCTTTTTAAATTTATTGACTAAGATTTACAGTGATTCCATCAGATGTTGACTGTAGCACAGCTCAACTTAGCTCCCCAGTACCCCCCAGTTCATGTTCCAAAGGAGAAACAATAATAATAGTCTAATAGTCAGCCATCCAACTGTGACTTAGTGAAGCCAAGTCTATCTAGCACAACTTAGGCTACTGGCCATTCATGGTGTTAGGTGATAGCTCTCTCCTTATCTCTCTCTTTTTTTTAAAATATTTTATTTTTTGGGCCCGGAGAGATAGCACAGTGGCGTTTGCCTTGCAAGTAGCCGATCTAGGACCAAAGGTGGTTGGTTCGAATCCCGGTGTCCCATATGGTCCCCCGTGCCTGCCAGGAGCTACTTCTGAGCAGACAGCCAGGAGTAACCCCTGAGCACCGCTGGGTGTGGCCCAAAAACCAAAAAAAAAAAAAAAATTTTTTTATTTTGGGGCCGGAGAGATAGTACGGAGGTAAGGCGTTTGCCTTTCATGCAGGAGGTCATTGGTTTGAATCCCAGCGTCCCAGATGGTTCCCCGTTCCTGCCAGGAGCAATTTCTGAGCCTGGAGCCAGGAATCTGGGTGTGACCCAAAGACCAAAAAAAAATTTATTTTATTTTATTATTAATTATCATTTTTGGTTTCTGGGCCACACCTGATGGCACTTAGGAGTTACTCATGGCTCTGTACTCAGAAATCGCTCCTGGCAGGCTTGAGGGATCATATGGGATGCTGGGATTCGAACCTAGGTCTGTCCTGGGTCATCCGCGTGCAAGGCAAATGCTGTGCTATCACTACCATTGTACTCTGGCCCTTAAATTTTATTTTATTGAAATCATTGTGATCTACAAAGTCCTCTCTCTCTCTCTCTCTCTCTCTCTCTCTCTCTCTCTCTCTCTCTCTCTCTCTCTCTCTCTCTCTCTCATTTTTGGACTACACCCAGTGATGCTCAGGGGTTACTCCTGGCTATGCGCTCAGAAATTGCTCCTGACCTGGGGGACCATATGGGACACAGTGAGATCAAACTGCAGTCCATCCTAGGCTAGCACAGACAAGGCAGACACCTTACCGCTTGCGCCACTGCTCCAGCCCCTCTCTCTTTCTCTCTCTCTTTTTTGGGGGGGCACATCCAGCGGTATTTAGGGGTTACTCCTGGCTCTGCACTTAGAAATTGCTCTTGGCGGGCCCAGAGAGATAGCACAGCGGCGTTTGCCTTGCAAGCAGCTGATCCAGGACCAAAGGTGGTTGGTTCGAATCCCGGTGTCCCATATGGTCCCCCGTGCCTGCCAGGAGCTATTTCTGAGCAGACAGCCAGGAGTAACCCCAGAGCATCGCTGGGTGTGGCCCCCAAACCAAAAAAACCAGGGGATCAAACCAGGGTCTGTCCCTGGTCAGCAGCATGCAAGGCAAATGCCCTAATGCCCTACAGCTGTGCTATTGCTCCACCCCCCCTTTTTAAGTAAATCCTTTAATTGAATCACTATGAGATACGTGTTACAAAGTTGTTCATGATTGAGTTTCAGTCACATAATGTCTAACCCACTCCTTCCTTCACTAGTGAACATTTCTCATCACCTAGTTTTTCTCCTGACCTGCCCTCCTGCCTGCCTCTGTGGCAGACATTTTTCTTCTGCTTTTCTCCCCCACCTTTTTTTTTTTTAGACACCGTGGTTTATTTAGGTAGTGGCTCTTATGATGTTTTTTTTGGGGGGAGGGGGGGCACACCTGGTAGTGCTCAGGGGTTACTCCAGTCTTATATTTCTCTTCCTGGAACCATTATCATACAAATACATGAACCAGAGACATGATTGAGGAGATAAAAGTTCTTGCTTCATATTCAGCCGAGTCTAGTTTGATCTCCACCAACACAACACAGTCGCCATCTGAGCTAGCAGCCACCACCAAGCTGGGAAGAATGTAATCTTTCCACCGTCCAAACCCCCTAAAAAAAAAAAAAAAAAAAAAAACAACAACAACACTAAAAATACCCCAAATTCACAGGCCTCATTCCAACTGATTGAATCAATATCTTTGGGGCTGGAGTCCAGACACTGTGTTCGAGCCATAGGTAAATGCAGGTTCTTTCTCATGGTGTAGGGACTGCTGCTGCCCTGTCAGGCTTGAGGCAGAGAATGAGGAGATGAGAGCCCTGGCTGTGGGCAGTGCATGGGGAGTCCAGAGTTGGAGAGTGTACTACACGTTCATCTCTAGGGACCGCATCTGCATGGATGGGCTCAAGGAAGGGGTCACAGGGATGCAACCTCATCATTTTGGGGGGGAGGGGTGTCACACCCAGTGGCCCTCAGGTGTTAATCCTGGCTCTGAGCTCAGAAATCGCCCCTGGCAGGCTCAGGAGACCATATGGGATGCGGGGATTTGAACCACTGTCTGTTCTGAATCAGCTGCATGCAAGGCAAATGTCCTACTGCTGTGCTATCTCTCCAGCCCAGCAACCTCATCTTAATGCCAAGAGGTCAGGAGGATTTTCCATAGACCTCATTTTAGAACTCAGAACTGTCAGAGGTAGAGAGCAAATAGGTAGAGATGGGGAAGGAGGGTTGGATTAGACCAGAGTAGGCGTTTATATAGGAGCCATGCTTACCTGCTTTGTTGACTATAGGCTGATTTGGAGGAAGCCAGAATAAAATGTGAAATTTAATAAAATCCCTGATCTTTTCAACATTAGAGAAAGTCGAATTTTAAGCAGTGATATTAACTGCAGAGTGCCTGATGTTTGCTTTTTTCCCTTGCTCTATAAACTGTATTAAATTAGAAAGTTATACTAAAAAAAATAGTTTCATAGGAGTACTACCATTAACATAACCTTACCTGAGACAGATTTTTTATTACTGGAGACAACTCTTCTATGTAAAAAATATATTAATGGCTAGAGCAGGAGAGAAATATCGACTACAGATGGTAAGCATTTTCTTGCAAAGTCACATTAAATTTAACTTTAACCTTGGAAAACAGCAAGATGTTTTAAACAAAAGCTTTTTAAACTGTCACAAATTTGTGTATAGCTTTTCATCTGTGCTCTAGGATTCCACCATCAAGAGTATGACTTTAAGTGATTAATAAATTCATTAATGGAGAAGTTTAAACCTTGTTCAAAATGATATAGAATTATGATTTATTATAGCATTTTCACTAGATGGTTCTACTAAGTGGCATTTATGGAAAAAACTTATTTCATTGGTACATAACTACGTGGCGTTAGTAGGCTTGAGACAGATTTGTGAAATGATGATTCTGTAAAAGGTGTACAATTCTCCAGAGAGAAAATTAGAAATCATCGGGGAATAAAAAGGCTTTGAAAAGATGTTCTACAATTCCCATACCCACTAAAGATGTGCACGGGTATAATTTATATTGGAAGGTGTTTTCAATTTTAGGGAGAAAGACAAAGGTGAATTTCTTATGAATTAGTATTCTTCCCCCCTTTCTTGAAAATGTATCTGAAATGTGTGAATGTTGCCAGGAAGAAGCAAAATTATGTATCTAATGCAGGAACTTAATCTACTTCTACTATATTTTTTTTTGTGGGTACTCCTGAAGTATTAATTGTTTTATTTTATTTTGGATAGACCTCAGAACTTGGATAGGCTCAGAACTTACTCCTGGTTCTCCATTCAGTGATCACTCCTGGAAGTACGTTAGGGACCCTTTGAGGTGCCAGGGTCAACTGCCTACAAGGTAAGTGCCCTATCCACTGTACTACTGCTCCAGTCCTAAAGTATTATTATTAAAAATTAAAAATTAGGGGGACAGAGTGATAGCACAGTGCTACGCTGTTTGCCTTGCATATGGTCAACCCAGGAAGGCCCTGGTTTCGATTCCTGACATCCCATATCATCCCCTAAGCCTGCCAGGAGTGATTTCTTTTCTTTTCTTTTTTCTTTTCTTTTTGTTTTGTTTTGTTTTGTTTTGGGCCACACCCTGCAGTGCTCAGGGGTTACTCTTGGCTGTCTGCTCAGAAATAGCTCCTGGCAGGCACGGGGGACCATATGGGACAACGGGATTCAAACCAACCACCTTTGGTCCTGGATCGGCTGCTTGCAAGGCAAACGCCGCTGTGCTATCTCTCCGGGCCCCTCTTTTTTTTTTTTGGGTCACACCCTGCGGTGCTCAGGGGTTACTCCTGGCTGTCTGCTCAGAAATAGCTCCTGGCAGGCACGGGGGACCATATGGGACATCAGGATTCGAACCAACCACTTTAGGTCCTGGATCGGCTGTTTGCAAGGCAAACACCACTGTGCTATCTCTCCGTGGAGCGATTTCTGAGCACAGAGTCAGAGTAACCCCTGAGCACCACAGGGCGTGGCCCATCCCCTCAAAAAAACAAACAAAAATTAAAAATTGGAGGCTGGAGAGAGTACAATGGGTAGGATGTTTGCCCTGTATGTGGCTGATCTGGGTTTGATCTCTGGCATCCCATATGGTCCCTGAACCCTTCAGGAGTAATTCCTGAGTGCAGAGCCAGGAGTTACCCTTGGGAATTGCCTGTGTGGCCCCCCCAAAACAAAACATTAAAAGTTTTAATGGGGTGGCATGCATACAATGCTTTAACATCACACCCTCCATGAAAATGTCCCTCTTCCTCAATCTACTGACCTCTTTTATTCCCTCTCCCCCACAGGTTCTAGAGAACAGTTCTTAGGTTCTGTTGCCTTTCGCCATTTGCTATATTCCTTTACTATGTTTTTGTATTTCCCACAACAAAGACAGATCAATCCGTATCTGTCCTCATCTTCTAACTTTCCTTATCATGATACCTTCCAGATTCATCTATGTAGCAGCAAATTGCATGATTTCCTCTTTTATTTTTCGCTACACCCAGATTTGCTCAGAGATTGGCTCTGTATTCCAGGGTCACTTCTTGTGGTGGTTGGGGACCCTGTGTGGTGCTAGGGATGGAACCCTGGTCAGCTTCATATAAGAAAAGCATCTTACCTGCTATATTATTTCTTCAGCCCCTCATCTTTTCATATAGCTGAGTAGTATTTCATTGTGTATATATAAACCATGGCTAATTCAACCAGTAATCTGCTCTTGGACGCTCAGGTTTGAAGTATTATACTTATCTAAATCATTTATTTCATTTATTAATTAAATTTTTTTTGTTTTTTTGAGTCACACCTGATCATGCTCAGGGGTCACTCCTGACTCTGTGCTCAGGGATCACTCCTGGTGGGTTCCAGAAACCATATGGTTTGCCAGTGATCGAACATGGGGCAGCCACATGCAAGGCAAGTACTAACTTGCTGTGCTATCAGTCCAGTCCCTAAGTTATTTAATTTTTTTTGGTGTCATACTTGATGGTATGGTGTACTCTTATTTTTAGTGGGGGTCACAACTGGAGGGGCTCAGGGGTTACTCCTGGCTCTGTACTCAGAATTGCTCCTGGCAGGCTTCGGGGACCATATGGGATGCTGGGATTCGATGTTCTGGATTGGCTACTTGTAAGACAAATGCCCTATCGCTGTGCTATTTCTCTGGCCCCTCTCATGGTGTACTCTTGACTCTGCTCATGGATTGCTCCTGGTCAACTTTGGGTGCTATCGGGGTGCTGGGGAATAGAGTCATAACCTGGCATGTGTAAGATGAGAGCCTGCTGTACTATCTTTTTGACTCCTGAATCTTTTTTTTTTTTTTTTTTTTGTTTCTTGTCCTTTTTTGTCACACCTGGCAGCACTCAGGGATTACTCCTGGCTCTCCACTCAGGAATCGCTCCTGGCAGGCTCGGGGGACCATATGGGATGCCAGGATTCGAACCACCATCCTTCTGCATGCAAGGCCAACACCCTACTTCCATGCTATCTCTCCGCCCCCTGAATCTTTTGTTATAAACAACGAGATTGACTGATTGCTGATGTATGGTGATGGTGTGGTGGTGGGGTTTGAACCTAGGCCTCAGATGCGCAAGGCATGTACTCTACCTAGCTACATTCCTGGCCTAAACAATGGTACTTAAACTTAATACACATAGGCAAGCCTGAACTGAGTCCTTCACTGCATATGATGCAAGTATACATTTTTCTGTCTTGTCGCTTATATATTTGAGTCACTGTTTAACTTAAGGACAGGACAATGTCTCCAGTTCCCCCATCACAGTTTTGAAATCCTAACTTTCGAAATGTAACACAAAACTACAAATGAAGTTATTCTGTTAGGAAGTTATTTGAGAACAAAGAATATATGAAATGTGTCAGGTTATGGGGCCGGGCGGTGGCGCTGGAGGTAAGGTGCCTGCCTTGCCTGTGCTAGCCTAGGACGGACTGCGGTTCGATCCCCCGGCGTCCCATATGGTCCCCCAAGCCAGGAACGACTTCTGAGCCATAGCCAGGAGTAACCCCTGAGCGTCACCGGGTGTGGCCCAAAAACCAAAAACCAAAAAAAAAAAAAAAAAAAAAAAAAAAAAGAAATGTGTCAGGTTAGAAACTTTTGCTAATGTGTTACAATCTGGGGACTTGAGGGACAAAGTAATTGTACATGGATTCTGTCTTATTTATCTTAATGTTCTTTGGCTGAAATTTCAAAGTTAAGATATCAGCAAGGGGACTTCTGAGAATTATGTTATGGGTGATTGTCCTTCCACTATAACTTTACCTTGTCATCTTTCTTTGCATCCTTGTTCTCATAATTAAAAATAAAAAAAATTAAAAAAAAGAAACTTTTGCTGTTTTATCATCATTTACACCTAGTGTCTTAAATTATGACAGTAGTTCATAAGTTCAAATTAATTGGTGTATCTTTAGATTTTCTGTGGTACAGAAAAGCACTTATATAAAAGATATAGTTTACTGTTTTGCACATAGTAGCACTTTGTATTTGTTGATTGAAGTCTTAGCACTTACCATTGAATTTCTAAACAGACTTTTATAACATTTTATAATTTTTATGGTGAGTGTGGCTGGGGATCAAATGTAGGGCGGAACTTTATATAATTTTTGCATCACTTTAATTGTAGGGCTGTATCTAGACTTCTGAGATACTCTTGGAGGCAATTTCATCTGGAGGATAAAATGACATAACTGGTGAATTAAAAAAGTAATGACTAACACTGAATTAGAATTAAAATATATTTGTTTGTTAAGCATTTAAAACGGAAGAAATGCAGCCTTAGCAAAACTATCACACATACAAAAAAAAAAAAACAAAACCCAAAACCAAAAAATAAACCCAACAACACTCCTCCTGCTGTTATCCTTAATTTCCATTGTACTAAATACTTCTCATGCACAATATTATTCTTTTGCTTTTTGATAAACTCTTCCATATCTTAAGATCTTGTCGTGTAAAATGTAATAGGAGCATTCACTCATGAGGTGAATTTTATACAAATTCACCTTTAGGATGTTTGATCACCCCCATTCTGGCAAAGGCCATCTTTCTCCATTATTTGTAAAGAATGAATTCCTAAGAGTGCAAGTCCAGGGTCAAAGGGGAAGGTACATACTTTTATTTTATATTCTTTTTTTTTCCTCCTGTGATAAAGAAATACAGCAGTACACTTAAAGCTTTTCTTATATTGCTAGTCAAGGTTGATCTTGTTAATAATCCTTGAAGACATTATTATCCTCCTCCTCGCTTTGCCCTCCACCTGGAAAAAGGCCAGCACTGGCAGGTAACCTGATCTCATGCTCCAGGTGAGTCCTAGAGGGAGGTTTGGGCAAGTGTGATACAGGAGCAAAACATCCCTGGGGATTTGCTAGAACCCTCCGTCTGGGAATAGTACTCTGCCTTCGCTCCAGAGGCAAGGGAAAGGAATGTGTGTGTGTGTGTGTGTGTGTGTGTGTGTGTGTGTGTATGTATGTGTCCAGGCCCAGAATGCATTTGTGTATGTCCAGTCCCAGAATATGTGTGTGTGTGTGCAGGCCCAGATTGTGGTGTGTGTGTGTCCAGGCCCAGATTGTGTGTGTGTCTAAGTCCAGAATATGTGTGTGTGTGTGTGTGTGTGTGTGTGTTCAGGCCCACAATATGTGTGTGTGTCCAGGCTCAGATTGTGTGTGTCCAGGCCCAGATTTTGTGTGTGTGTGTGTGTGTGTGTGTGTGTATGTGTCCAGGCCCAGAATGCGTTTGTGTATGTCCAGTCCCAGAATATGTGTGTGTGTGTGTGCAGGCCAAGATTGTGGTGTGTGTGTGTCCAGGCCCAGATTGTGTGTGTGTGTGTGTGTGTCTAAGTCCAGAATATGTGTGTGTGTGTGTGTGTGTCCAGGTCCACAATGTGTGTGTGTGTTTGTGTTAGCTCCCATCCATCCTCGCTTTGCCTCTGCCTACGGAGTGCGTGCCCACCGTGGCTAGCCCCTCCAGGCAGTCAGCTCCCTAAAGTGAACGCTCTCTCTATTCCCGGGCCTGCCGGAGACCGGGCCAATAACCCAGGCAGGGGTGGAAGGCTAGCTACAGCGCGCACCTCCTTCCCAGAGGTGAAGCTTCGGCGAGCGAGCGCCCGGGCGGGGTGGGTCCAGCTTGGGGCTGCGCACGCCTGCGCCGGGGGACTCCCAGCGCGCGCCGGCCCCGCCCCGCCCTTCCCTCCGCCCAAACCCCGCCCACCAACGAGACCACGCCCCTCACGCCGGCCCCGGCCCCGCCCCCGCCCTCCGCCGGAGCCGACGAGCGGCGGCGGCGGCGGCGGCCTCAGCCTCAGCCTTAGCCTCAGCCTCAGCCCCAGGCAGGACCCGGCCGGTTCCCTCGGGCGCGAGGAGGGCGGAGGAGGAAGCGGCCGAGCCCGAGTCTCCGCGCCGCGCCGCGCCGCGCCGTCCCTTCCCTTCCCGTGGAGCGGCGGCGGCGGCGCGTTGGCTTTGTTGTGGGCCCGGCGGGGCTGAGGGCGGGCGCGGGGCGGAAGCGGGCGGGGGCGGCCCGGCTCATGGCGACGCCGCTCGGCACATCCGGGACCCTCGGGCCGCCGCCGCGCCCGTGGCGCCGGCTGCTCGGGCTCCAGCCCCGGCCCCGGCCCCAGCCCCAGCCCCGGCCCCTGCCCCTGCCCCGGCCGCTGCCGCGCCGCCGCTGACTCGGCCGAGCCGCCGCCCGCGCCGCGCAGTCGCCCCGCCCGCCCTCGCCCGCCCGCACGCTCGCTCGCCCGGCCCCGATCCCGGCCCCGGCCCCGGCCCGCGCCCGCCGGGGACATGTCGAACCCCGGAGGCCGCAGGAACGGGCCCGTCAAGCTGCGCCTGACAGGTGAGGGCTGAGGGGGCCCCCGCCCCGGCCGCCTTGGGGGAGCGCTCCCCAGTGGGGGGAAAAGTCGGGGTGCACGCGCGGGAGGCTGCCTCGGGGCTGCCCGGGACGTGCGCGGGCCTAGTTGGGCCGGCCCTGCTTGCGAAGGACAGTCTGTCTGCTTTGCAAACTAGTAGGTAGACAGTCTGCTTCGCACATTGTAGGATTGGTAGAAAAGCAACGCAGCAGCACCGATCTTCGCAGATTATTGAGGATTTTTAGGAAAGCGACACCACGACACAGATATAACAGCACCCCACATCTTTTTAAGGATCAAGACGAAAACAGGCAACAACACAAAAGCAAAAACATATTCCCCCATCCCAGGATGGTTTTGTGGATGGAGAATATATATATATATATATATATATATATATATATATTAAATATATATATATATTAAAAGACCCTCTCAATATATATATATATATATATTTTGAGAGGGTCTTTTTAAAGATTTTTTTTTTTTTTTTTTTTTTTTTTTTTTTTTTTTTGGTTTTTGGGCCACACCCGGCGATGCTCAGGGGTTACTCCTGGCTGTCTGCTCAGAAATAGCTCCTGGCAGGCACGGGGGACCATATGGGACACCGGGATTCGAACCAACCACCTTTGGTCCTGGATCGGCTGCTTGCAAGGCAAACGCCGCTGTGCTATCTCTCCGGGCCCTAAAGATTTTTTTCTATTTTAAATAATCGCAGGGTTTTTGGAGGCCCACCCCGATTTGCTATTCCAGGCAGGTTTCAGTGGGGTCTTAGTGGGTTAGCCCCCCCAGCCGCACCTGGTGGGGTTCCGAAGGTAGTGTGGGGTGGTGGTTCGGGCTTTTGGGGAGCAGCTGAGGCTGCTGTAAATGAATACCCCTTAAAGATGGGGTGCGGGACCGAGGGCGGGTGTGCAGCCGGATTCATTTGTTTTGTTCCCCCCCCCCCATCGTAACCCCATTTCACTGCACCCCACAGCCACCCACCCCGCCCGGTGGCCGCACACCTGAGATGAGCTCAGGCTTTCTCCCACATCTCGGGGTGGGACCCCCCCTCCCTGGACCCCCCACCCCCGTCCCATGCAGCTCCGTGGCTCATTGAACACGATTGTTTTGGAAGCGTGTGATTGTAGGCCTCAGCAATTCTTGGGGCGCCCTTCTTAAGTCTAGACTCGGTTTGCAAACTGTTATTGTTGGTTTTTTTTTTTTTTTTTTTTTGATTATTTTTTTAGGGAGTGGTGGTGGGAGGCATAAGGGAATGAATGCATTTTAGGTCTCTGCAAACTCTGCAGCCAAGTTTCTCCAAACTGTCTTTCTGTTCTCCCACACCTCCACCCTTCTTCTTCCCCCCCTTTTTTTCCTAAAGGGTGTAGATCAGGGGGTGGTTGCACGATCCGGGGCACCCTCCCGTCTCCTGCAAAGGCGTCCAGGATTCCAACTGCAAGAAGTCTTGAACCTTATAGGTTCATTTGGCTTATAGAGTCCCTTTTTCAGCTTTTCTTACGTAGTCGTATGTTGTGTCTCTCTTTCCCCCCCACTTTAAGGGAAAAAATATTTGGGGCCTCAGACGTGTAATTGAAACTCGGTGTATGCTGTTAGAGTTGCAATGGAGTTCGTTATTTAACTTACGCGTTGTTTGTTTGGCATTTGGGATGTGGGGTGAGAAAGGTGTATTTTTTTTTTCTTCGAGGCTCCTTATGTGTGCAGGATTCGTCTAAGAATAAACTGTAATTACGTTTGCCTACACCAGACTGAGATTTATATTGACTAATTTTGTAATTGAATGCTTGTGTCACATCCCGATTCACGTGCTGAAAGTTCAAGGTAAAAAACTTACCGTGAATTTGGTATTTGAGAAGTTTTAGCCTAGTTCTTGCTGGCTGCAATTAAAAAAGAAACAAATACAAACCAACCTTACTTTCTATGACAGCTTTCCTTTCCCCAGGGAGAACTGTAAAGAATCATTAACTGCGCGATCCTTAATTGAAAACCTGGATTGGTGGATGCCTTTCTTCGTGTCTTCCACTTCCAGTTTCCTTGTTTTCTCACGAATCAATGGAAACCTTTATGAGGGAATCTTTTGTTGCTTTCCAGTTCAGCTACTGTTGTTTCTATTTGCAGTCTATCAGTGTCGGCGATCATGGAAAGAACCTGTGGTTCCAGGTGTGCAAAAAGCATCAGGAAAGAAAGGCTCTGGACCATTTACTTCCTTCTAGGCTCTATGTACATAATGAGAACATCAGTGTGGAATTAGGGATTTTGATGTTTGTGCGTGTATGTGTGTGAAACAAGATAGTTTTTCTTGAGAAATAAACTTGTGAAGGAGAGAGAAAGAGAAGACATATGTGTTCAAGAGAGAACATGGACTTCTCTGGAGTGGAAAAAGCAAGTAAGCAAAGATTCACATAGGCAGGCAGGCAGGCAGGCAGGCAGCAGGCTGGCAAGATATCGGTTTGAAGAGCAAGTAGGATTTTGATTTTTTTTTTCCGCAAATAAAATGAAGTTTGAGGTTTTAAATGACTTAATAGATCTTTAAAATACTTAATATCCTTACGGTATAATCATAAAAATTCATGAATAAAGTTGGAATAATTTCACTTAATTTTGGAGGGTGACACGACCCGAATTTATAGAGAAATATTTTTAGGTTTTGGAAAGGAATTTAAATATACTCTGCCACCTTAATTGTAATAACATTTAAAATACTGTTGATTTCTTCTAACTACTGGAATTTGTCTCATATTTTAGAGAAAACTAGTTCAGATATTAAGAATATGCCCCTTTCCTTTTCAGTACAGTGGTGGAATCTCTTCTGTTTGCCCAGAAAGTTAACTTACATTTTTAAAAAAATTTTTCATTTATGAATTAGATGGTATAGATTTTTAAACAAATAGAATCGCAAGAGCTGATTCAATTAGCAGCTTTTTAGGACAAAACATTATAGGGTTAGATGGAAAAGATTGTTTTGACTGACTGGATAAATACCAGGGCTTGTGGATGTGCGTCCAGGAATTGGTCTGGAGCTGGGTGCCCAACTTTTTGGTCCATCTTGAGAAGGCCAAATAAAATATTTAACCTAGGCTTCATTTTGTTTTAAAAAAAAAGTTGATTCTTTGTTAAGACCTCAAGAAATGTTTGGCATACCTTTAGACTAAGTGTTTAACAGTACATTTAGATCCGGGTTCCATAAAAGAGGAAAAATTACGAAAAGAAAAAAAAAAGTCAGATCCCACAGTGAATTTGTTTGTTTTACAATATACTTGAACTGTAAGATGCTTTCAATTTATTGTTCTTTAAGTTAGTATCGTACTGGTATTTTAAATTTATAGAGTGCTTTTGAGTCCAGGGTATTTTATGAACTATTACTCAATGACATCCTTAATGTAGAGCTGCCCTTTTACTAAAAGGTGTAAGCAATTCTTATGTGGTGATATAGTCTTGATTTCCCCTCCCTCTTCCCTTTTCTCCCTTTTCCTCTCCTCTAGCCTCTATCATTTGAGCTGTGAGTTTTCTGCCCACAGTAAGAAATTTGACTTTGCCACATATTATTTCTAAGACCATCATAAATTAGTAAACCACTTGGTATTTGTTGACGCCAAGAATATAGGACTATGGGACTGGAGCAGTAGTGGTAAGGTGTTTGCTTGCCTTACATGTGGCTGACCTGGATTCAATTACAGGTACACCATATGGTCACCCAATCCAGCAAGGAGAGATCCCTTGGGCATAGAGCCAGGAAGACTGCCAGTTGTCGTCGTCCCCCCCCCCCCAAACAATAAGAGGAAACAAAGGCAGAAAACCAGTATAAGGGGCCAGAGCGATAGCACAGTGGTAAGGCGTTTGCCTTGCACACGGCCAACCCAGGATGGATCCCGATTCGAATCCCGGCATCCCATATGGTCCCCAGAGCCTGCCAGGACCAATTTTGAGCGTAGAGCCAGGAGTAAACCCCTGGGTACAGCCGGGTGTGACCCAAAAACAAATAAACAAAAAAACCCCCGAACCAAATCAATATCGGACTAAAAGAGTATAGGACTAATTCTAACTTTAAGATTCCTCAGGCTGTGGTGATTAAAATCTGATTTGAGCCATTAACCATTAACCAGTGGTCCTCAGGGCTTTCACTAGACTCTGTGCTAAGGATCACTCCTGGTGATCCTTATATGGCGGGCCTTATGTGGTGGCCAGGATCAAATGTATGTTGGCTGTGTGCAAGGCCAAGTGTCTTACCTGTGCACTGTCTCTCTGGTGTTGCTTCTTCTTATTTTTTTTTTTTTTTTTGGTTTTTGGGCCACACCCGGTAACGCTCAGGGGTTACTCCTGGCTATGCGCTCAGAAGTCGCTCCTGGCTTGGGGGACCATATGGGACGCCGGGGGATCGAACCGCGGTCCGCCCAAGGCTAGCGCAGGCAAGGCAGGCACCTTACCTCTTTGCACCACCGCCCGGCCCCATTTTTTTTTTTTTTTTTTTTTATGACACACTAATACTTCTTGTTTTGATTTTGGGCCACACCTGGCAGTGCTTAGGGCTGACTCTTGCCCTCTTCCTTCAGGAGTCACTCCTATAGGTACTTTGGGGGCTGACTATATGGGTTCTAGTGATTGAACCCTGATCTGCATGTGCAGGAAGTTCCTACCCTATGTATTATTCTCTCTTGCCCTGACACATTAACATTTGATCATTATATTGAGCTCTGTGGTGAAAGCTTTCAACTTCAACTAATATTTCTAGAAAACTTAATAAAGTGTAACATTTATACACATGTACTTGTTAATATATATATTTATTAAATGTAAAAGGTACATATATGCTTATGAATATTTTGGATTTTGGGTCACACCTGGCAGCGCTCAGGGGTTACTTCTGGCTCTGTGCTCAGAAATCGCTCCTGGTAGGCACGGGGGACCATATGGGATACCGGGATTCGAACTGCCATCAGTCCTGGATTGTTTGCATGCAAGGCAAATGCCCTATCTGTGCTATCTCTCGGCCTGATTCAGGCTTAATTTTAGTTTTGTTTTTGGGCCACATCCGGCAGTGCTTAGTGCTTACTCTTGCCTGCGCTCAGGGAACACTCCTTTTTTATTTAAAGTTTTTGGATCACATGGCAATGCTCAGGGGTCATTCCTCTGCACTCAATTCTGCACTCAAGAATTACACCTGAGGGGCCGGAGAAATAGCATGGAGGTAGGGCGTTTGCCTTACATGCAAAAGGACGGTGGTTCGAATCCCGGTATCCCATATGGTCCCCCGAGCCTGCCAGGAGCTATTTCTGAGTGTAGCACCAGGAGTAACCACTGAGTGCTGCCGGGTGTGACCCCCCCCCCAAAAAAAAAAAAAAAAAAAAAAAAAAGAATTACACCTGAAAGTGTTTGGAGGCTCAGATGGGATGTCGAAGTCAATCCTGAGTTGGGCACATAAGGCCTTACTGGCTGTACTAGTATCTATTTCTCCAGACCCAGGGAACACTCCTGATAGGGTTCAGCAACTATTCGTGGTGTCAGGGATCAAATCAAGAATTGGGCACATGGGAGGCAAGCACCTTGCCACTCACTGTACGCGCAAATACTGTATTAGATGCACTCCTTCCATCCCAAAAAAGCATCTTATGGAGTGAATGCCACCTGGAGCTGAAGCCTGAGTGCAGGGGGGAGAGCATCTAAATACTATGTGCATCTTATGATCATATGCGTCTTATAGAGCAAAAAATACAATAAATAATACTGAACATTTCACTTGTTCATTACCATTTTGAATATACTAATGCAATGCGTAGTATGGGGATATCATCCTAGTATATAGAGAGGATTGTTGCTGGTTGGTAATTGTTTGACCTTATATTTGTTTTGTTTTATTGTTACATTTTCTGTTCTAAGAATGTTGGACCCTTGGAAATACACCATTCTAATTAGCATTATTGTGTGTTTCTATATGATGTGCTTTGAATGCTGTGTGCCAATGTATTAAGCTTATGGTGGTAATACTTGGTAATAATTTAACTGTATGGCAATTCTAATGGAAGAAATTGAGTCTTGGCAAAGAATGTATGTTAATGTATGTCAGAATCCAAATTATTTATAAATTCTGTTAAAATTCTAAAGAATTGGAAAAATTAAGTACATTTATTTGGAATTATCCTTGCTCATTCCTTAGGACTCAACTCAGGAATCACCCTTGCCCAAGAACTTTTCTTGACCTGAATTGACCTGTTTTCTCTGACTAAGGCTTTCTTGAAGTATCAGACTTAAGTTAATAAAAGACATTTGTTGTCACCCTATGCTGTAAGCTTTGTGAAGGCAGGATCCTTATTTCAACATGGTTTAAACATTTGTAATTTTATTGAATGAATAGTGGGAACTGAGTAGTTCCTAATAGTTCAGTATATTTTCTTTATGATAATTCCACTGGTGTGAGTGTCAAGCAATGAGGCTACATGCAGACACATGAACTCATTTAGGAGCTTATAATATTTTGCTAAAACAGTCGATATCGCAAGGGGAGCGGAGAGGGTTTGACTACACTGGAAGTGCTCAGTAGCACTCCTGGTTCTATGCTCAGGAGTGACTCTAAGCTGTGCTTAGGGACCATATGTGGAGCTGGGAGCAAACCACAGGATGTCCCATGCAATACAAGTACCTTAATTCTTGTACCTTATTGGCCCCTAGGTTTCATTTTTTATTTTCCTTTTTTTGGGGGGGTTGGGAGCCACACCCTTCAGTGCTCAGGGGTTACTCCTGGCTCTGCTCTTAGGAATCACTCCTGGCAAGCTCTAGGGACCATATATGGGATGCTATGGAATGGACCTCCATCAGTTGTGTGCAAGGCAAACACACTCCCTCCTGTGCTATCTCATTGGTCCCTATTTTTAATTTTCTTAAGGCAGTGGGAACTTTTGAATGATTTAAATGTTATGGGGCTGGAGCGGTGAAGCAGGCCGTAAAACGTCTGCCTTGCGAGCGCTAGCCTAGGATGGACCGTGGTTCGATCCCCCGGTGTGAGGCTTCACCCCGGCATCCCTTATGGTCCACCAAGCCAGGCGCGATTTCTGAGCACATAGCCAGGAGTAACCCCTGAGTGTCACTGGGTGTGGCCCAAAACCAAAAAAAAAAGTTATATTTGTTTAGAAACTATCTTGGAGGCCAGGGAGATGACTCAAAGGACTGGAGTGCATGCTTTGCATGTGGGTTTTATCTATGACATTGCCGTGGTCCCTGGAGCATCATTGGGAAGTGATCCTTCAGCAACAGCCTATTCCAAAAAAGAAGAGTTTATAGCAGTCATTATTTATATTTTTTCTTCTTTTAACTTATATATTTTCAAATTTTATTACTGATAATTGATGTGCCTTTTTTTAGGTTTGTTTCTGGCCCATACCTGGCAGTCCTCAGGAGTTACTCCTGACTCTGGACTCAGAAATCACTCCTCGTGCTAGTGCATTTGGGAGACCAACTGGGATGCCAGGATTTGAATTTGGGTGGGCCACATGCAGGACAAATGTCCTACTCGCTGTGTTACCTCTCCGGCCTCTTTTTTTTTTTTTCTTTTCTTTTTTTCCCAACCCCTGGCCTCTTTTTTTTTTTTTTGGGGGGGGACATACCTGGTGGTTCTCAGGGGTTTCTCCTAGCTCTGCACTCAGAAATGAACTGGCAGGCTTGAGGAACCATATGGGATGCTGGGGATTAAACCTAGGTTGGTCCCTGTCGCTGTGTTCATGGCAAATGCCCTACCTGCTTTGCTATTGCTCTAGCGTCTAGCTCCTCTCCAGCCTATTGCCTTTTTTTATTTTTTTGGGTCATACCCAGCTGTTCCCATCTGGGATCATTCTTGGTTGTGCGTAGGGGCCATATGTAGTGCTGGGGTTTGAGCTTTAGGTCAGTCTTATGCAAAGCAGCCTTACCTGCTGTGCTACCTCTCTGACCCAGATAGGATTAGTTTGGTACTAGATATTGACAGCAAGCATAAAACTTTAGGTTATTTTTCTTTGGGGTGGCCACACCCAGTGACGTTCGGGGTTACTTTTGGCAGTCTCGGGGCCATATGGGTTGCCAGGAATTGAACCCGGGTTGACTGCGTGCAAGGCAAATGCTTGCACTGTGCTCCAAATTTAAGTTTTAAAAATTGAATGATTCATTTTAGGTATGAATTACTACATAGATGATCTGAACAAAGGTCATTTCTTCCAAAGTATTTTCATGCTCATCATGGTCCTTTTCCTTCTCCTCAGTTTTTGGCAGTTGTATGCTTTCTGTCACTACAGTTTTGTCTTTTCTATGATTTTATAGAATAGAATCATAGTTTTGTGAGTTAGTTTATTAGTTTGTCCCAATTGCATTGTACATGTAAACCCGGTTTTGCTTATCCATTCACAATTTTCACAGACATTTTCAGTTTTTTTTCCCACTATGAATAAAGCTGCTGTGAATATTTTGAGTTCATGATTTTTGAGAACTTAAAATTTTTTTTCTTGGATAAATTATTAGGATTGTTGAACCATGTCATATGTAAATAAGTGGTTTTTTTTTTTTGGGGGGGGGGTTGCTCAGGAGTTACCTCTGGCTCTGTTCAGAAATCCTTCCTGGCAGGTTCAGAGGACCATATTGGATGCTTGGAACTGAATCCTAGTTGCCGCGTGCATGGCAAACCTCTACCCACTGTACTATCACTTTGACCCCAGTAATAAATGTTTAACATAACATTTTCTTAAACTTTTTTTTAAGTTGTACTGATTTTCATTTTTATTAACAATATGAGTCCAGTTGCTCGCAATCTTTGCTAAATACTTAAGCACTTCTATCGTCAGTCTTGATTATACGTTGTTTTATTTATATCTTTCATTGTCCTTTTAATTTTCATCTCCAGTCGTCCTACAGTGTTAAGCATCTTTCATAGGCTATTTGCTTTTTATGAATATTTGGTAAATATCTGTTTAGATCTTTCATTTGTATTTAAAAAAGTACTGAAATATGAGAACTCTTTGTTCTTGAATATTAAAATCCTTTATAAAAATGATAGTTTTGCAGGTTTTTTCTTCTCTGTGACTTCAAATATTGTATCAAAGAGAGTTTTGAATTTTGAATACTGTTATTAAGTTTTCTTTATGGTTTCTGATTTTTATGTTTTTTTTGTTTGTTTTTGGGCCACACCCGGTGGTGCACAGGGCAAACTCCTATAGTGTTTGGGGGCCACCAGGTCCACACACAGTGATGCACTCAGGAGGGTATGTGGTACTGGGGATTGAGTGGTTATGACTATGCTTAGGTATTCTAGGGATGCATCTGAACCTCTGTACTAGCTTCTGTCCCTATGGCCAAATGAGGTGCCAGTGGTCGAACCTTGCCACCTGGGTTGGCCAGGTGCAAGGTAACCACCCTATCTGCTGTACTATTATTTGTATCTCATTTATTTTTTATCAATTAAAAACAAAGATTATGTTCTAAATAAGCTAGTCATGAGCATGCTATATTTTATGCTATATTTTAAATATAGCATTTAAATATATGCTATATTTTAAAGACACAGAGATACATTTAATAGTGAATAATACAGGCATTGATTTAAGTAATATGACTTATAGATGTCTTTACACTTTTGGAGTATAGTGATCAATTGATTGTTAACTATTGCCATTTATCTTTTGTACATATATTTAATATTTTATTTTGTTTTACTTATTTATTTTTGCTTTTTGGGCCATATCCGGTGACGCTGGGTATTACAACATTGTTTCATATATAACATTATAAATCAACACTAATGAGAAAGAATACACATGGGCCAGAGTGGTGGCGCAAGAGGTAAGGCATCTGCCTTGCCCGCACTAGCCCGTAGTTATCTAAAATCCTATATGGTCCCCTAAGCCAGGAGCGATTTCTGAGCGCATAGCCAGGAGTAACCCCTGAGCGTCACCGGGTATGGTCCAAAAACCAAAAAAAAAAAAAAAAAAAAAAGAAAGAATACACTTAAAAGTTTTTTTTTGTTTTTGTTTTTGGGCCACACCCGGTGACTCTCAGGGGTTACTCCTGGCTATGCACTCAGAAGTTGCTCCTGGCTTGGGGGATCATATGGGACGCCAGGGGATCGAACCGTGGTCCGTCCAAGGCTAGGACAGGCAAGGCAGGCACCTTACCTCTAGCGCCACCGCCACTTAAAAAGGTTTTTGATTCAAGGGGCCGGGCGGTGGCGCTAAAGGTAAGGTGCCTGCCTTGTCTTCGCTAGCCTTGGACGGACCGCGGTTCGATCCCCCGGTGTCCCATATGGTCCCCCAAGCCAGGAGCAACTTCTGAGCACATAGCCAGGAGTAACCCCTGAGCATTACCGGGTGTGGCCCAAAAATCAAAAAAAAAAAAAAAAAAGGTTTTTGATTCTAGCAGTAGTAGAACCTTTCTGCCCCATTTATATTAAGATACTGAGATAATGTGTAATAAAATTAAAACAATACCCCCCCTTTTTTTTGGTGGGGGGCTTGCTACACATGGTTATGCTCAGGGCTTTCTTTTGGCTTTGTGCTCAGGGCTCACTCCTGACAGGGGCTCTGGGACCATATGGGGTGTTGGAGATTGAATCTGGATCAGCTGTGTGCAAGATAGATCAAGTGTCCTACCTGCATTTCTGTCACTCATTTTGTATTTGAGGTGCTACTTCACTGTCTTTACCCTTTGGAAATCAGCAACCCTTTACTACAGTTTCACTGTCCTTTGAAGAGAGAGAACTGAACTGTTCTTTTTACTCAAGGTGAAAAGGAAAATTTCATAATTAAGGTGAAGAACATGATTGATTGGTAATTCAGAGTTTCAGGGGTCAGTTTAGGGAGGACTAAATGACTTCAGATCTGACTTCTCAACTAGGGTTTCTTATTCAAAACTGAGAGGAATAACTTCTGTAACTGCATAGGGGCACATAACAGCATCGGATCATTTTTCTTCCTGCTTATTTTTGTCACAGGTTATCACATATTTGTATATTTTAATATTTTTTAGTAGTTTGTTGTATCTATACAGTAAATTTGGTAATTATGTTAGCCCTGAATTTTATTGTACACAACTTTTCTTGACCGCAGATCTATTTTCTCATTATTATTTTGGCGGGGTTGGGGGGGTTATTGGACGAGACACTGTAGTGCACAGGGCTTACTCCTGGCAGTGTGCTTAGGAATCCCTTGTGGCAGAGCTCAAATGACTATGGGGTGTCATGGATGTGGGCCAAAAACAAAAACAAAAACAAGCAAGCAAATACAAAATTTTTTTTTTTTTTTTTTTTTTTTGGTTTTTGGGCCACACCCAGTAACGCTCAGGGGTTACTCCTGGCTATGCGCTCAGAAGTCGCTCCTGGCTTGGGGGACCATATGGGACGCCGGGGATCGAACCGCGGTCCGTCTCCTAGGCTAGCGCAGGTAAGGCAGGCACCTTACCTCCAGCGCCACCGCCCGGCCCTCAAAATTTAAGAAAAATAAAAAACTGGGCCGGAGAGATGACACAGCGCTAAGGTGTTTACCTCACATGCAGAAGGTCGGTGGTTCGAATCCCGGCATCCCATATGGTCCCCCAAGCGTGCTGAGGGCTATTTCTGAACATAGAGCCAAGAGTAGTCCCTGAGTGCTGCCAGGTGTGACTCAAAAAAAAAAAAAAAAAAAAAAAAGAAAAGAAAAAAAAAGAAAAAGAAAAAAACTGAACATTAGGTGTTTTGTAAAAGATGAAGGGTTTCCAAGAAGGTTAGATGTTTTTTTGTTTTGGGACTTGAGGGTTCATGTATAGTGTCTGGTTCTGACCCAATTTGGCCACATGTAAAGCAAGCCTCTTACCTACTGTTCCAACCCCAGGCATTTTCTTTTTGAATATTGGAAACATGGTGGGGCCAGGGAGCTAGTACAATGGGTAAGGCGCTTGCCTTGCATGTGGCCTACCTAGTTTGGATCACTGGTATAGTTGGCTGTTGGCAAGCAGGCATGGAGATAGGCAGACAGACACACACACACACACACACACACACACACACACACACACACACACACACACACACACACACACACACACACACACACACACACACACACCCCCAACAAGCCATCAGTCATTAGCAGGCATGGAGATAGGCAGACAGACAGACAGACAGACAGACAGACACACACACACACACACACACACACACACACACACACACACCCCAACAAGCCATCAGTCATTAGCAAGGCGAGGGAGACAGTGGCTAACAGGGTTGAAAGTGTACACATATTTCACATATTGGATGCCTGACTTCTTTCAGCTTACCACATGATTGATTCCCCCTAGTGCCGATGGGACTGGGCTCTTCCCCAGTCATGGTTGATTATTGTGATTTTAAGTTAAAATAGTTTGATGACATTGCTATAGTTTTTCACTCATCAAGAATGTGAATGTTAACACTAATATTTATAAAAATATGAAGGACTAGCATTTATATTGAGCCCTGATTCATTCCAGTTATAAACAATCAAATTCTAAGAGATCCTCTTCTTTTTGTTTTTCTTCTTTTTTGGGCCACACCCACTGGCGCTCAGAATTTACTCCTGGGGCTGAACTCGGAAATTACTCTTAGCAGGCTCAGGTAACTCGGGGAATAATATGGGATGCTGGAACGCAAACCTGGATCGACTGCGCTCAAGGCAAATGCCCTGCCCATTGTGCTCTAGCCCTAATCCTAAACCTGTTGTGTTATTGTTTTTGTTTATTGAGCTTAGTTGACTTGTATGTTACTTCGCCATCTAATTTGGTGTGGAATTTGGAGGTGTCATAACAGCACACTCCAGGAGCTCCAAGATCTACAGAACTGACCTTGGCTTTGGTTTCCATTTCTTCCAAGCTTTATTTTGAAGCTATGAAGCTGGACTGTTGCTTATATGGAGTCTGGGATGTGATTGTGACTGCTGGGGCTTCTGTCAGTATCCCTACTAGGGACTTAGTGTGGTGAATGGTTGCCCATCCCCATTCCCAGAATATCCCAGCGTTCTCAGAAAACCCCTATGTACCTGAAATTTTATTGCTTGGTTTCTCTTTAGTGAAAGACATATTAGACATGAATCAATGAAGTTGGGTGGTTTGCATGTGGCAGCTGTGGCGTGTTGGTGCAGCTGCATGGGCATCATCAGGGCTGGGACTTGATCTGTCCCCCTACAGAGGGTACCCCCCAATTTTCACCCTGAAAACAATGTACCATGAGTTTTAGCAGCTTGGCTTGTATCTTTTTTGAGAAACATTTTGATTGTGGGAAAAAACATTTTTGGGGGTTTTGAGCTAAACTCGGAGATGTACAGGGGCTACTACTGACTCTGCACTCAAGTATCACTCCTGGTAGTGCTCTGTGGACCAGGTGGATTGCCAGTGATTGAACCTGGGTTGTCTGTGTGCAAGGCAAGCTTCATATTCACTGTGCTATTGCTCCCAAACCATGAAAATTTTTTTCTTACTATTTTTCTCTTTATTTTTACAGAGCAATTTCCCTAAGTTTGTTAAAAACATTGGTTCTGGGCCCGGAGAGATAGCACAGCGGCGTTTGCCTTGCAAGCAGCCGATCCAGGACCAAAGGTGGTTGGTTCGAATCCTGGTGTCCCATATGGTCCCCTGAGCCTGCCAGGAGCGATTTCTGAGCATAGAGCCAGGAGTAACCCCTGAGCGCAGCTGGGTGTGACCCAGAAACCAAAAAACAAAACAAAACAAAAAAAAACCAAAATAACCACCAAAACATTGGTTCTATATTGTCATTTAACGTTTATTATGTACTCTTGTTCTTTGATCTTTTGAGTTGAAGATCTTTTGATCTTTTTGTGGTGAAGCTGCTCTTGTTGCTTACATAGTGGCTGTGGAATGTCACACTCATTTACATTTTTAGAAATGAGGTTTAAACTGTTTATGGTGTGAGTTTTTAGCATTGTTTCTCAGTTTTGTGTTTCCATCATACTATATTCTACCTTCTTTGAATTGTTTTCACATTCTTCTGTATTTCTAAATTATTAGTATTTTTTTTTTGGAAAGGGGTGGGGTACTAGGAATGAAATCCAGGACCTCACTCATACTTGCGAGGCATGCCCTCTACCGTTGCATTATGTTCCTGGTCCCTCTCCAAGTTTTTTTTTACAATGTTTTCTTAATCTGATACCTACCTAGTTTTCTTGCTTAATAAGACAGAGCTGGGGCATTGTTTCTCTGAGAAGTCTTCTCATATTTCCATCAGCTGAGTGAGTTCTTATTTTAGTGTCTTATTAGGAGACAGGTAGAAAATGTCATGATGGACATCAGTATAGAATAGTGCAGGAGAATAGCAACTCTATGAAAGAAGTACCATCTTTTAGTTGACCAGCTTGGGCAAAGGATAGAGTAGTTATGGGATTGCAGGGAAACCCTTATTGTTTTTGCTTCTTATGCAAGAGGTCAAAGGAATCAAGTTTATGTAATTCATATCCTAGCCAGTAAGTATAGGGTTGGAGAATGGCTTTGAAGGAGCAAATAGAGAATGCTTGGTACTAGCTTATATTTATTTTCTTATTTATTATCTTATATTTATTTTCCTACAGCACTTTAGCATACTTCATTTTATCATTCATTATATTGATTTAAAATTCCTTGATTCTTTATGTAATTCATTGGCTATATAATAATTTTTTGCTGGTGCCGGAGCAGTGCACAAGTGGTAAGGTGTCTGCCTTGCGCATGCTAGCCTAGGAAGGATCTCAGTTCAATCCCTGGCATCCCATATGGTCCCCCAAACCAGGAGCAATTTCTGAGCACATAGCCAGGAGTAACCCCTGAGCGTCACTGGTGTGGCCCAAAAACAAACAAAAACTAAAATAAATATATTTTTTTAGGGCTGGAGGGATAGAAAAGCAGGATACAGGCTGGAGAGATAGCATTGAGGTAGGGCATTTGCCTTGCATGCAGAAGGACGATGGTTCGAATCCTGGTATCCCATATGGTCCCCGAGCTGCCAGGAGCAATTTCTGAGCGTAGAGCCAGGAATAACCCCTGAACACTGCTGGGTGTGACCCAAAAACTCAACCCCCCCCGCAAAAAATAAGCAGGTTACATGCAGCTATTATGGGTTCATCCCTAGCATCCTATACAGTTCCCCTGAGCCCCACTAGGAGGAATCTCTGAGTGCAGAGCGAGGAGTAAGCCCTGTGCATGCTGGGTGTGGCCCCCAAACAAATGAAAATTAAAAAAATTGCTTTTTCCCCTCATATCTGTGAACTTCTTTGTAGCCTGCAATTCTGTCTTGTTCATGTTTGTGTACTTAAGATTGCTCAGACTTATTAAACAAAGGGTTTAAAAAGAGATGAATGAGCTATGTAATTTAAAAGGTCTGTTCTACTTAGTGGTAATGTGTGTGTAGTGATTTTTAGTTCAAAAGACAGTAAATGTAATAATTTTTGCTTTGTTTGGCAGTCTTGATGCTTCTGCAATAAATGGCTCACTCATTTTGGTTGAAGAGAGGCCAGGGATTAATTTAGGACATAATAGATAACTACATATTTGGAAGGATTGTTATGCAAAACTGAGTTCACTGCTCAGTGGACTGGTAAGTATATTTATTACCTACTTTATTTTGACATAGGAGAAGTTGATGCAGGGGAAAGACTCTGTAGAGGTAATAAAGTCAATTATGGATTATTATGTAGCTTAAGTCTTTTAGATGAAACCTCATATTTATCTGGAAAAATTCACATTTATTATTCACCAAATTCTTGCTTCCCACAGCCCACAATTTGTTGACCTAACTTTTTGGGTGGATGACTCCCAAGTGATATTCAGGAGGGTTTGCAGACCACTCCTAATAATTCTTAGCCAGGTTCAGTTCCCATCACCCCATATGGTTCTGGAGCCCTGAGTACAGCCTGGTGTGACCCTAACCAGTTCCTTACAGTTTCTGTTTGTTTTGGGTCATACCTGGCAGTGCTCAGAGATTGTTTCTGACTCTTTGTTCAAGAATCATTCCTGGTTGGGTTTTGGGGACCATATTGGGTGCTAGGGATACAATCTAGGTTGGCTGTGTACAAGGCAAGCACCTTACCTGCTGTACTATTGCTTTGGCCCTAGGTAGTCTTTTTTTTTTTTTTTTTTGGTTTTTGGGTCACACCCGGCGGTGCTCAGGGGTTACTCCTGGCTGTCCGCTCAGAAATAGCTCCTGGCAGGCACGGGGGACCCATATGGGACACCGGGATTCGAACCAACCACCTTAGGTCGTGGATCGGCTGCTTGCAAGGCAAACGCCGCTATGCTATCTCTTCGGGCCCGGCCCTAGGTAGTCTTAATGTGAAAATCATTTTGCTGTATATATGTATTATTTATGTACATCATATACTTAAAATTTACTCTGTAATATGTTAATTGGGCTTAAGAGATAGCACAGTGGTAGAGCATTTGCTTTGCAAGCAGCTGATCCAGGACAGGCAGTGTTTGAAGCCTGGCATCCCATATGATCCCCCTAGCCTGCCAGGAGTGATTTTTGAGCACAGAGTCAGGTGTAACCCATGAGCGCCTCTGGTGTGACCCCAGAAAACAAAACAGACTGGGGCCGGAGAGATAGCATGGAGGTAAAGCGTTTGCCTTTCATGCAGGAGGTCATCGGTTCGAATCCCGGCGTCCCTTATGGTCCCCCGTGCCTGCCAGGAGCAATTTCTGAGCCTGGAGCCAGGAATAACCCCTGAGCACTGCCTGGTGTGACCCAAAAACCAAAAAAAAAAAAAACAAAAACAAAACAGACTAACCAACAATCAAAAAACCGTTAATTAGGGCCTGGAGAGATAGCACAGTGGTGTTTGCCTTGCAGGCAGTCGATCCAGGACCTAAGGTGGTTGGTTCGAATCCTGGTGTCCCATATGGTCCCCCGTGCCTGCCAGGAGCTATTTCTGAGCAGATAGCCAGGAGTAACCCCTGAGCGCCACCGGGTGTGACCCAAAAACCAAAAAACCAAAAACCAAAAACTAAAACAAACAAAAAAAACCCCGTTAATTATAGGAGTAGAAAAGAGCTTAAAGGGATAGAGGACATGTCTTGCATCTATGAGATCCCGAGTCTGACCCCTGGCTTTATGTGCCTCCTACTGCACGACTGCTGGGTATAGCCCTGGTGGGCTGTCCCCTTTCCTTCTCCCAGTTCTGAACCCTGAACTGACAGAACTGTATCATGGCTTGAGTAGCATCAAGATAATCTTGGGTTTTTTTGAGCACCTCTAGAAGGCCCTTAAAGGAAAAAAAAAAAATCAATTAATTTTAGTAAAACTGTCAATAAAAGAAAGAGACCGGAACGTAACATGCTCAGAATATATTCAGAAATACTTATTGAATACTTGATATCACAGTGTCAGACATTGTGATAGAAGTATTATTAAGAGGGTATTCTCGGGGCTGGAGAGATAGCACATCGGTAAGGTGTTTGCCTTGGAAGCAGAGGACGATGGTTCGAATCCGGCATCCCGTATGGTTCCCCTTGCCTGCCAGGAGTGATTTCTGAGCACAGAGCCAGAAATGACCCCTGAGCGCCGCCAGGTGTGGCCCAAAAACCAAAAAAAAAAAAAAAAGAGGGCATTTTCTCTTTTTGTTTTCTTGTTTTTGGGTCACAGGGGATACTCCTGGCTTTGTGCTCAGAAATCGCTCCTGGCAGGCACAGGGGACCATATGGGATGCCGGCATTTGAACTGTGTGCACGGCAAACGTCCACCTCGGTGCTATCTCTCCAGCCCTGGCATTCTCTCTTTTTATCTTTGTTTTGGTTTTTGGGTCACACCCGGCAGCACTCAGGAGTTAATCCTGGTTCTACACTCAGAAATTGCTCCTGGCAGGCTCGGGGGACCATATGGGATGCCGGGATTCGAACCACCGTCCTTCTGCATCCAAGGCAAACACACTATCTCCATGTTATCTCTCCGGCCCCAGCATTCATTCTCTCTCTCTCTCTCTCTCTCTCTCTCTCTCTCTCTCTCTCTCTCTCTCTCTCTCTCTCTCTCTCTCTCTCTCTCTCTCTCTCTCTCTCTCTCTCTCTCTCTCTCTCTCTCTCTCTCTATCCCCCTCCTCCCCCTCCCTCCTCCCTCCCTCCCTCCCCCCTTCTGCATGCAAGGCAAATACCCTGACTCCATGCTACCTCTTTGTCCCCATTTTTTAAGGTAGTTTAAGTATGATATTGCAAGTATATTTTTATAAAGCAACAATAGAGATAGATAAATGTAGAATCCTGAAAATACTAAGAAAGGAAGACCTAACTTTATTTTGTTTGTTTGTTTTGTTTGTTTTTGGGCCACATCCAGCGGTGCCCAGGGGTTTACTCCTGGCTCTTGGCTCAGGAATCACTCCTGGTGGGCATGGGGGTGGGCGGGGGGAGGCATATGGGATACTGGGGATCGAATCAGAGTTGGTCACATGCAAATCCAATGCCCTACTGTTGTGCTATCTTTCTGGCCCCGGAAGACCTAACTTGACTAATGAAGTCTGAAGAGGTGTTAAGGATTACTTTCCTTTGGGAAATGATTGTGTTTGATTTCTTTTTTTTTTTTTTTTTGTGGGGCTGGTGGGGAGACACACTGTACTCAGGGCTTCTGTCTCTGTACCCGGGGTCACTCTGGGCGAGGCTTGGGGGACCATATGGGATTCTGGGATTGAATATAGGTTGGTCGTGTGCAAGGCAAGTGCCCCTACCTGCTGTACTATTTCTCTAGCCCCTGTTGTGCTCAGATTTTTAAGGATTAAACCAGGTATATAAAATGGAGATTAGAAAGCATTTTGTATTGAAGGAGTATATTGGCCAAAGGATATTTATGAATATATAGTGAAATATTAGGTTGGAAAAGATGGTGTTCGTAGATAAAAGTTGCTGGCGTTCAGGGGCCAGAGCGATAGTGCAGTGGTAGGGCATTTGCCTTGTACGCGGTTGACCCAGGATGGACCTAGATTCTATCCCCAGTGTCTCATATAGTCCCAAGCCAGGAGCCATTTCTGAACGCAGAGCCAGGAGTAACAGCCCCTGAGTGTCCCGGGCTGTGGCCCAAAAAAACCCAAAAAAAAGTTCCATGTGTTCAAAGGTGTTTTGACAAGACTAAAGAATTTTAAGCAAGTTATAGTCAGTTCTCTTTTATAGAGTTTACTATGGAAAGTGTATAGGTGATGGATAAAGATTTATTTTCATGCTTCTTTGATAACAGTGTATTGGGGGTGATGCTTTTATGTATGTATGTATGTAATTGGTTTTTGGGCCAAAACTGAGCCTTGAAGAAACAGGTTTTTTGTGATTCGTTTTTTTTTTTTTTTTTTGGTTTTTCAGGCCACACCTGTTTGATGCTCAGGGGTTACTCCTGGCTAAGCGCTCAGAAATTGCTCCTGGTTTGGGGGGACTATATGGGATGCTGGGGGATCGAACCGTGGTCCTTCCTTGGCTAGCGCTTGCAGCAAGGCAGACACCTTACCTCTAGTGCCACCTCGCCGGCCCTTTTTTTTTTTCTTGTGTTTTTTTTTTTTTTGGGGGATCACAGCCGTCAGTGCTCAGGGGTTACTCCTGGCTCCATGCTCAGAAATTGTTCCTGGCAGGCACGGGGGACCATATGGGATGCCGGGATTCGAACCGATGACCTTCTGCATGAAAGGCAAACGCCTTACCTATATGCTATCTCTCTGGCCCCGAATGAAGTAGTTTTACAGCCTAACAGCAAACTTGGTCTAGTACAGATTTTGTAGACTGGGAATAATGGTTGGGCAAGGAAAAATGGAGTAGCTATTGTTGTAAAATTAAATTTTTTGGGGCTTACTTCTGAACTCTGGGATCACTTCTCGTGGGCTCAGGCTACTGTTTACGGTGCTGGAGAGTGAACTCGGTTGACCAACTCCTTATCCACTATGTGCTAAGCTCTGGCCTTACATTGTAACTGAAATATTTTTGAATTGAATAATTGTGTGATACGCAGTTAGAGAATTGTTCATGATTGAGTGTCAGTCATACAGTGTTCCAACACCCTTCCCATCACCAGTGTAAATTTCCTCCACCAATATCCTCTGTGTCTCTCCTATTTCTTCTAACCTGCCTCCTATGGCAGCCACTCTTTTTCCTTTTTTCCTTTGACACTATGATTTGCAGTGCTGTTACTGAAAGGGCATTATGCATATCACTTTACCTCCTTTCAGGAGCATCCAGTTCTTGTTCAGAGTGATTATTTCCAACTGTCATTGTCAGAGGTTTTTTTCTCTGTTCTAATAGCACTAGTCTCTCCCCTCTACCCCTTTAGTGGCCTATTATGGACCAGGCCTCTGGCCTTTGTTTCTGTTGTCTTTAGGTATTGTTTTACCATATTATATCTTTTTTAAAAATATCCGAGAGAGAGAGAGAGAGAGAGAGAGAGAGAGAGAGAGAGAGAGAGAGAGAGAGAGAGAGAGGAGAGAGAGAGAGAGAGAGAGAGAGAGAGAGAGAGAGAGAGAGAGGAGAGAGAGAGAGAGAGAGAGAGAGAGAGAGAGAGAGAGAGAGAGAGGAGAGAGAGAAAAGAGAGGAAAGAGAGGAAAGAAGAGGGGAGAGAGAGAATCTCTCTGCCTTTCTTAAAAAAAAAATCCCTCTGGGCCCTCTACTAGTTTATTCTTTTTTTTTTCCCCTCCCTAGTTTATTCTTTAGTCTACATTCATTATGCCAATAAGAATGAGTGTTACGTTAAATAAACTATTACATTTCGTCTTTTTTTTTTTTTTGGTTTTTGGGCCACACCCGGCGATGCTCAGGGGTTACTCCTCGCTGTCTGCTCAGAAATAGCTCCTGGCAGGCACCGGGATTCGAACCAACCACCTTGAGTCCTGGATCGGCTGCTTGCAAGGCAAATGCCGCTGTGCTATCTCTCCGGGCCCTATATTGCATCTTTCAAAGTCAAAAAAAAAAAAAAGTCCTGGAGTTGAATGTGATCATTTTGTCTGTCCCTCTCCATCTGATTAATTTCACCCAGCATGATATTATCCATGTATGAGCAAATTTCATGAATTTATTATACTAATGGCATCATACTATTCCATTGTGTAGATGTACCATGGTTTTTTTTTTTTTTTTTTTTTGGTCTTGGGGCCACACCCAGTGGTGTGCAGGAGTTGCTCCAGTAGAGAATTTCTTTGAGTTTTAAGTGTATACTATGTTTACAGTACTATATGATGGGCTGTAGTAAGATAATTATGTCACGATTCTTTTTTTTTTTTTTTTTTAGGACCACACCCAATTGGCTCTCAGGCTTTCTCCCAGCTCTGTGCTCAAGAATCATTCTGGCAGGTTCAGGGGATCATATGGGATGCTGAGGATCACATGGGACGCTGAGGATCAAACCCTGTTCAGCAGCATGCAAGGCAAATGCCTTACCTGCTGTACCATTGCTCTGGCCCCTAGAACTCTTTTTTTTTTTTTTTTTTTATGGAACGCTTCACGAATTTGTGTGTCATCTTTGCGCAGGGACCATGCTAATCTTCACTGTATCGTTCCTATTTTAGTATATGTGCTGCCGAAGTGAGCACCCTAGAACTCTTTCTAAAAGAAATTTTATAGGGGCTGGAGAGATAGTACAGTGGTAGGGTGTTTGCCTTCCACACAGCTGATTCTGGAACGATGGTGGTTTGAATTCCGGCATCCCATATGGTCACCCGTGCCTGCCAGGAACGATTTCTTTTCTTTTTTTTGGAGGGGCACACCCAATGATGCTGTGTGCTCAGAAATCGCTTTTGACTTGGGGGACCATATGGAACATTAGGGATTGAACCCAGGTCCTTCCTGGGTCAGCTGCGTGCAAGGCAAATGCCCTACAGCTGCGCTATCGCACCAGCCCCAGGAGCAGTTTCTGAGCACAGAGCCAGATTAATCTCTGAGCGCTGCTGCGTGTCACCCAAAAACAAAACGGGGCCGGCAAGGTGGCGCTAGAGGTAAGGTGTCTGCCTTGCAAGCGCTAGCCAAGGAAGGACCGCGGTTTGATCTCCCGGTATCCCATATGGTCCCCCCAAGCCGGGGGCAATTTCTTTTTTTTTTTTTTTTGGTTTTTGGGCCACACCTGGCGGTGCTCAGGGATTACTCCTGGCTGTCTGCTCAGAAATAGCTCCTGGCAGGCACGGGGGACCATGTGGGACACCGGGATTCGAACCAACCACCTTTGCTCCTGGATTGGCTGCTTGCAAGGCAAACACCGATGCTATCTCTCCGGGCCCCGGGGGCAATTTCTGAGCCCTTAGCCAAGAGTAACCCCTGAGCATCAAATGGGTGTGGCCCCCCCAAAAGACAAATAACAGAAAAAGAAATTTATAGTTTAGTAACACTGCTGGGTATATATCCCGACCCAGAAAAAAATCATAGCTTAATGGAACATGGAAAAAGTAGCACATAAATAATGCAAGCAAAATGAAGGATCAGGACAATAATACAATAAGTAGGGCACTTTTATTGCATATGGTTAAACTGGATTGATTTTTAGCATCCCATATGGTTACCTGATTACTTCCGCGTGTAATTTCTCATTGCAGAACCAGATCCAGGAATAATCCCTGAGCTGTCCTGAGGTTGTGGCTCAAAACCCCCCTTCAAAAAAAATAAAATAAGGGGCCGGAGAGATAGCACAGCGGCGTTTGCCTTGAAAGCAGCTGACCCAGGACCTAAGGTTGTTGGTTTGAATCCTGGCGTCCCATATGGTCCCCTGTGCTTGCCAGGAGCTATTTCTGAGCAGATAGCCAGGAATAACCCCTGAGTGCTGCCAGGTGTGGCCCAAAAACCAAATACACAAATAAATAAATTAATTAATTAAAAAAATGAGAAAGGTCACATAAAACCATTTAGTTTCAAAATGTTTGAAGTTCATTGGGAGTGATCATGATTAGATTTTGGAAAAGGAGGAGAATCAGAGAAGCCCTTGCAGGGAGTTGAATTTTGATAACTGGATAAAAAATTGAAGGTCAGTGGTTAGAATAAGAGTACTTGAGGTGGGAGGTATATTATGAATAAAGCAATGGCAAAAAGATCCTATGTTTACTTGGAAGATGCGAAGATTGAATTATTAGCTTAGTGTGAATGAGTCAGAAGGCTGAGATCATTTATAGTTTTTGAATAAGGAAGCTATATAATGGAATAGCAGCAGGACTGAACATGGAATGAAAATACCTAACTTCATTTAGTAGGTGAATGGTTGGATGTGTGGCAATTCACAGATGTAGTTTAGTTTTCTAAGGATATATGAACACAGGTCTCATGTTTGGTGGTTTAGGCAGTTACTCTGGAAGCCTTTCTTGCATTTACTAAAGTCTTTAGATATATTTATAAGTGTGAACATGTGAAATGGAAATGAGCAGAGAGATGTGTATACATTATGGAGAGAGAGAGATAAGAAAGGTATTTGTTGGGCCCCAGAGGTAGTTAGGTATATATAGTGTTCGCCTTGTATGTGGCCAACTCCATTTCAATCCCTGGCATCATATAAGATTTGAAAAACAACTGTCAGGAGTGATTCCTGAGCACAGAGTCCAGAGTCAGTCATTATAGAGCTTGGAGTCTGCCCTTAGCATAGCTGTGGACAGCCCAGCCTCCCTTCACCATGTCTACAAAAAAGGGAGGAAACTTGCTTTTTGGATGATTGAAAACATGTGGTGTTGGGTTGTTAGAGGAAGAAGAGTTTTAGGGTTACTGGGGAGGCAAATTGATTTAATTTTGAATAAATATAACTTGAAGTGCTGATGATGTATTCATATTTGTATTATATAATAGGCATTGGTGTAAGAGAGGGCCTACAGATTGAGATTTGGGGCCAGGGAGAGAGCTCCATAGTCTGGAGAGTATGATAGAGAGACAGGTTTGATTCTAGGCACGGAGGATTCCTCTGAGCACAGAGTTGAGAGTAGCCTTAGGGGCCTGTGGGTAGCCAAAAAGGAAAAGGCAAAGCAGGTAGCCAGTGAAATAGTACAGTGAGTAAGATGCTTCTCAAATCCTGGTTGGATCTCCAGTACCCTATGTGGTCCCTTGAGCTCTCCACCATGAGTGATCCCTGAGCACTGAGCCAGAACTAATTCCTGAGCGCAGACATGTATAACCCCAAAACAAAACAAGAGATTAAGATTCACTCACCTATGTTTATTGAAAGCTAAACCTGGTACATGAATTGCTGCTATTAACTAGATGTTTGTCTCCCTTTTGCACACTCCATTTTATAGGTGGGAGCCCTGTTTCTTAACATAATACTGTTATTTTGTAGGTGGGATCTTTGGGATGAGATTGGTGCCATTATGATTGAAATTATTATATGACTATAAGAAGAGCCTCAAGAGATATGACCATATAAGGATAAAAAACAAGACAAGATTTGCACTCTACAAATCAGACAGAAAATCTGTAGGAATTTTGATCTTGGGCTTTTCAACCTTTAGAATTATGAGAAATAAATGTTTTTTTCTTGTTTCTGTTTTTTTGTTTTGTTTTGTTTTGGTTTTTGGGTCACACCCGGCAGTGCTCAGGGGTTCCTCCTGGGTCTATGCTCAAGAGATCGCTCTTTGCAGGCTTAGGGGACCATATGGGATGCTGGGATTTGAACCGCCGTCCTGCCGTCCTTCTGCATGCAAGGCAAACACCTTACCTCCATGCTATCTCTCCAGCCCAGAGAAATAAATGTTTAAGTCCATGGTTTTCTTTTTTCTTTTTTTTTCCGTTTTGTTTTTTTGGGCCACACCCGGCGGCAAGTCCATGGTTTTCAATCTTTTTTTGTTTTGTTTTGTTTTGTTTCTGGCCACATCCATTTGATGCTCAGGGGTTACTCCTGAAATTGCTCAGAAAGCGCTCAGAAATTGCCCCTGGCTTGGGGGAACCATATGGGATGCTGGGGGATCGAACCGCGGTCCTTCCTTGGCTAGTGCTTGCAAGGCAGACATCTTACCTTTATCGTCACCTAGCCGGCCCGGTTTTCAATCTTGTTTACACCTGCAGACTGGCAGTCGGGCACTCACGAACTGGCTTCAACCACTGATTTTTAAGCCTTCCAATCTATCATAGTTATTAATCTCAGTCTGAGCTAAAGCAGGCTTTGTTAAACTTGTGATAAGATTTGTTTCTTTTTTAAGATGCTTGCAACTGGTGAATTAATTTTATGAGGTTGTTATTATATTATTATTTTGCCAGACCCAGTGATGTTCAGGGGCTTCTCTGGCTTTGTGCCCAGGAATTACTCCTGATGGTGCCGGGGATCGAATCAGGTTTGGTTGTGTCCAAGGCAAATACCTACCTGCTGGGCTATTGCTCTGGCCCTCTTTGCAGCATTTTCAGTTCATATAACTCAAATGTGAATTTTTGTGTACTGTTGCTGTTTCAGTTAACAGAAATTAAAACATTGATGTTCATAGATTGTATACACGTTTTCTTTAGAACTTAGATTTTTTGTTTTGTTTTTGGGCCACACCCAGTAGTGCTCAGGGGGGGTTACTCCTGCCTCTGCTTTTGTGCTTGGAAATTACTTCTGGTAGGCTCAGGACCTATATGGGATGCCAGGGATTAAATCCAGATCAGTCACGTGCAAGGCAAATGTCCTACCCACTGTCCTATCACTCTGGTCCCTAGAATTTAGATTTTTTTGGGGGGTGTCACACCTGGCAGCATTCAGGGGTTCCTCCTGGCTCTACGCTCAGAAATCGCTCCTGGCAGGCTCAGGGGACCATATGGGATGCCGGGATTCGAACCACTTTCCTTCTGGATGCAAGGCAAATGCCCTATCTCCATGCTATCTCTCTGGCCCTAGAATTCAGATTTTTCTTTTTTTTTTTTGGTTTTTGGGCCACACCCGGTGACGCTCAGGGGTTACTCCTGGCTATGCGCTCAGAAGTCGCTCCTGGCTTGGGGGACCATATGGGACGCCGGGGGATCGAACCGTGGTCCGTCCTAGGGTAGCGCAGGTAAGGCAGGCACCTTACCTTTAGCGCCACCGCCCGGCCCCTAAAATTCAGATTTTTATTTCACCTCTAGAGGTTAAGGTCGAGGCTATTTCTTGGGGCAGAAAAAGTCTGAGTTATTGTCTCAGGCCAACAATAGGAAGAGTGCATTATTATTAATATTATGTATCTTAAAGCAGGCCTTCTTGCTGGGATTTGTATAGGAATGTGATCAAGAATTTCAGTTATATTTTACAATAATAATGTAAGTTTAAAGAAACCATGAAGAAATTTACTCTGCTAGAAAGTAGTCTATACAGCTTTCTTTGGTGGGGTATATCGACAGTGCTTAGAGTTTACTCCTGGCTCTGTGCCCAGGTATCACTCCTGGTGGAACTCAGGATCATGCGATGCTGGGAATCGTGCCCAGGTCAGCCGCATGCAAGGCAAATTCCTTACCCACTGTACTATATCTCTCTGGCCCTTCTACATGACTCCTAAATTGTAGGAACAATACTATAAATTCTCTTAGCTGGGCAAAAGAAGACAGGGTGTCTGGATTTTTTTTTTTTTAATTTCAAGCTACCTCATTCCAGATTAGCAATGTCATTGAAATGCAACTCCAATCTGGAGGAGGAAGGGGAATTTTTGGCAAGAAGAAACAGAGCAGTTGGAAGTTTTATTCAGATAAGCATAGACAGCCATTCATTATGAGCACCACTCAGTAAGAACAACAAGTATTTTATTTCTACAGCTGGGATTTACTCTGGCATTGTTTTATGGTGTGTTGCATATAGATAACTCTTTTCTAAACAAAATGAAATTGTTGACAAATGAAATAATAATATTTATGTACCCTACAAATGCTTTTCTCCAATCACTGTCTCAAATAGAACTAAGAGATTTTTAGAAAATTTAAAAATGCTCCTTGGGAAAACAACAACAAAGACAATGGAATAACTATTATTATGCAATCACATTTGAATTATAGCTGAGTGCAAAGTGAGGACTAAGGACTGTTTATTCTTAATCTTCAGAATCTGGCATAGCACCTAGAATAAAGTAGTTGCTCAGCAAATGTTAATAAAAGGAGTATGTGAAGAAATAAAAGGTTTACTTGATGTGGGAAGTGCTCCCTCTTCATTAAGCATCTTAGATGATTGCATCTGCAGCTGCATGAGAGAGGTTACTTGTAGATCAACTTGACTGACCTTCATCTATTTTTATTCCCTCCTCTACCATTTTCAAATTGTTTATTGCAGAAGAGGTAAATAGCCAGAAAAGACGAGGTTTGGTGAGTGTAGACATGCAAATGAGAAAACATTTGAAGGAATTTGAGAAAAGTAATAACATGACCAAAGTAGTCTAGTAAAACTAATCTAGTGACCACCTAGACGATATTTGAGGCATGGTCCCTAGTGCATACTGGAATAATGGTACTGTGCTAGTGTGCTGCCATATTTGCAGGTAGCGTTACTTAGTATTGAAACCAGAATGTTGTTCTTGTTGTTTTTTTTTTTTTTTTTTTTTTTTTGGGTCACACCCAGCATCGCTCAGGGGTTACTCCTGGCTCTAAACTCAGAAATCGCTCCTGGCAGGTTTTTTGTTTTGGGACCACACCTGGCAGTCCTGAGTAGTTAGTTACTCCTGGCAAGCTAGGGGGTCCACATAGGATGCACAGCTTGGGTTGGCCATGTACAAGGCAAATACCCTACCCACACTCCAGCCTTGTACCTTTTTTATTATTGCTTTAGTAGGAAGCATACCAAACTGATATTGAAATCATAATAACTCTTTGGGAGAAAGGATGCACTTCTTAGCTGTTGTTCTACCCCGCCTACTTTAGCACGGATCTTAGGGTTGATCAGGAGTAATCCCTAGTAATCTCCTGCTGTGGAAAAAAACAAACAAAATACCAACAATGCATTAAAGGCCTCATGAAGTTAATTCTTTTACTTTGTGCAATTAAATAATTACTCAAACTCTCAAATCATATTTGACAATCTTTTAATAATAATAAAATTTTAAGTAATTGAGGCAAAAAGGTGGCTGAAGCTACTGAGATCCAACAATAAAAGTGGCAATTTGAGCAATCTTTGGGTTTCTTTTGGGATAATATCCAGTGGTTCTAGAAATGGAAAAGAAAAAGAGGTGTTTGTGCCAAGGATTGAACCTATCTTTTTCTGATGAAAAGCTTGTACTTCTAGCCCTCTAGGCAGGGAATTTGACCAATCTTTTTTTTTGGCCATACCCAGCGGTGCTCAGGGGTTACTCCTGGCTGTCTGCTCAGAAATAGCTCCTGGCAGGCATCGGGGACCATATGGGACACTGGGATTCGAATCAACCACCTTAGGTCCTAGATCGGCTGCTTGCAAGGCAAACACAGCTGTGCTATCTCTCCGGCCCGGCATTTGACCAATCTTGATCCTTCTTTTAGTATGGAGCTGTTTCTTCTCTTAAAAAATTTTCCCCCCCCCCAGACTGGTAGAATAGTACAGTGGATAGGATACTTACGTAGCATGCAGCTGACCTGGGTTCAATCTCCAGCATTTCATACGGTCCCCTGAGCGCTGCCAGGAATAATTCCTGAGCACTGCTAAGTATGATTCCTCCCCCCCCAAAATATAAATTCCCTCTTTTCTTCCTGTTGTTGTTTTGTGAGGACTGGAGGAGTTGAACACTAATTGTGGTGCTTTTATACACTTAGTTTTGATTTGTTGTTAGATTGGACACAGTGCCTGGGATTATACTTTGGCGTTGGGGTAGTGCTGCTGATCTAATTTGAAACCTCATGCTGTCAAGGTGGATGCTGAACCACTGAGCTATCTTCAGACCCCTGATCTTTATTTTAATTAGCTTTATTTTCTTTTTGATCTTGGTATTCTAATCTTTGAAGCATTAAAATTGCTTCTCTTTATAAATCTCGAACCTGATTTTGAAATACTTCTTTTTAATTTTCTGTTATTCTTTAAAATTTAATGTCCCATTAGTGATACTTTAATTTTTATATTTTAAATCTAAAATAAAAAATTTTGGGAGGGGTTGATCTCTAAAATGGTATTCAGGAGGCCCTTCTTGGGATTCTTAGCTGATTGGACCTGAATCAGTTCAGTGAAAGGCCCTGAGGATATTTAACTAATGTGTTAAGTGTGTTTGGGAAGGCTAGAGAGATGTCTCAACAGAGTGAGGACATGGCTTACATGCTGGAGCTTGGGTTCAGTTTCCAGTACTTCATGTTTCCTCTGTACACAGATGGGAGAGACCCCTGAACACCAACACCAAGCCAGGAGTTTCTCCGGAGCGCCCTTAATTATGACCTCAAAGCCAAAACCATACCAAAAAATCAAAGTATGTTTGAGAATGTTATTAGGAGGAGGATACATGGATAAAGGAACTTAATTTTGTATTTCAGAAAGATCACTGAGTACAGAGTGGGGACAAAGTGTGGGAACAATTTGAGTTAGTGGATTGTTTAGGTCAGGGGTTTCAAACGCAGCCCACGGGCCGTTTGCAGCCCTCCATACAACATTTTGTGGCCCTGCCCTAGAGGAATCTGTTTTGTTTTGTTTTAGTTTTTTGGGTCACACCCCCCCAATGTTCAAGGCTTACTACTGACTTTGCACTCAAGGATCACCCCGACTTTGCCTCCTGCGACCCCCAGGTAAATTGAGTTTGAGACCCCTGGTTTAGGTGGTTGTATAATCTGGTGGTTGATGGTGATTGTTTAAAATTTATTAAAAATTTTAACTTACTTTAAAAACCATGCTTTATAAAATTGCTTATAATATAGTTGTTGGCATTATATGTTCCAGTACCAATTCCGCCATCAGTGTAATATTCTCTGCACCATTCTTTCCACCCTGAAACCTGTTCCCTTGACAGGAAAAATTTACTTATATTGCTATTATAACTAAATGGTAGTGAAATTATTGGTTAAAAAAAACAACTTAGGGCCAGAGAGATAGCATGACAGTAATGTGTTTGCCTTTCATGCAGAAGGTCATTAGTTCAAATACCGGCATCCCATATGGTCCCCTGTGCCTGCCAGGAGCCAGGAGTAACCCCTGAGCACTGCCGGGTGTGACCCAGAAAAACCCCAAAAAAACAAAACAAACAAAAGACCAACTTAGTAAAAAAAAAAAAAGTGTTTGAATTTTAATATCTGATAGTGGGGTCATTAAGGTATTGTCTGAAGGTTTATTAAGCTGTTTTTTGCTAGTTGAGCATTCAGTGTTACTGGTTGTTTGTTGACCTTAGGTGGCTCCTACCCTACTTTGATATCTCATTTGGTGTGATCCTACTGGGGTGTCACTATTGAAAAATTTGGAGGGGCCAGAGAGATAGCATGGAGGTAAGGCATTTGCCTTGCATGCAGGTCGTTGGTTCGAATCCCAGCATCCCATATGGTCCCCTGAGACTGCCAGGAGCGATTTCTGAGCATAGAACCAGGAGTAACCCCTGAGTGCTGCCGGGTGTGACCCAAACTCCCCCCCCCCAAAAAAAAAAAAAAAGAAAAGAAAAGAAAAAGAAAAATTTGGAGGCTTTGAGCTAGGTCGATGAGTTGACATGGTGGCAGCTGTAGATTGTAGATATTGATTGTCTCTTCTGGAAATGAGGTGTGTGTGTGTGTGTGTGTGTGTGTGTGTGTGTGTGTGTGTGTGTGTGTGTTTTCCACTCTAAGAAAACTAGACTTCTCAGCTCAAAACCCAGCATACCTGAAGCTTTTGTCCATTAGTTATCTCTGCAGAGATCAGCAATGAGGTTGGGTCATTGGCTTGGCTTGGTGGTGATTGTGGGGTGTGGATGCAGCTGCTGAGCAGCAGTCATACTTGTATAAGAAAAATGAATCAAGGAGGGATATTTTATTCTCTCTCTCTCTCTCTCTCTCTCTCTCTCTCTCTCTCTCTCTCTCTCTCTCTCTCTCTTCCCCTCTCCCCCTCTCCCCCTCTCCCCATTGAACCCAGTTTAGCTGCGTGCAAGGGCAAGTGTGCCATACTAACTGTGCTATCACTTGGGCCCCAAAGAAGGATATTTTAAAGGCAGAATTTATTAGAGTTGTTTATTGCCAGGAAGTAAGGAGGAGGAGGAGGAGTGAGATTGCAGTGGAAATTTCTGAGGCAGTAGAATGAAAAGTAATATTATTGAAACAAAGTAAACTGGAGAGGCAGGTTTGTACAGGCAAACTAATAGCTGTAGACAGACCTCAATGTTGAGAGAGCTTTGGGTTAAGCTTATATGCATGAATGAAATGGTAAAAAACAGTGAGAAACATATGAAAAAGTAGCTTAATCTATTAAACTTTGAACTTTCTTCCCAGAAAAGTAAGTGCTTTTACCCCAGGGTGAAATATAATGTATACATTATAGGTTACATAAAACTCCAAAGTTTACAAAGATGGGTACTTGTAATTCTCAGGTCATAGACTAAAAGAAGATCTGTGGGAAACCCTGTAAAACCTCAACTCTCGTGCCAGGACCTCTGCAAAAATACCTGGGAAAGAAAACTTAGAAAACTCGGTGAATGTGGTATAAGAATGAGAATAGGAATTCCTGAAAGAGGTAGTAGTCAGTAGGATTAAGAGTCCCTGAAGAATCAGGCATGGAAAAAATGGAAGCGTTTACTTGGATGGATTTACTAATTAAGAATTAAAGCATTGTAATGGTGGTGAGAGAATGAAAGTCGAATGGTAGTAGATTGTGAATTAGTGGGAGGGAAAGAAGTAGATGCTGTCACACAGTGTAGAAGTTTTGTTAAAAAAGAAGATAGGGAGAAAGGGCAGCTGAAACCTGGTTAAATATAAGTGCTAACTCTGGGGACCTGAGTGTGGTGTGTTGTTGGATTGTGGGTCAGGTGTTTGCCTTGTACATGGCCACCTCAATTTCCCATATGTGTCCTGAGTCGCACTAGGAGTAATTTCTGAGCACAGAGATAGGAGTAACACCTGGGCATGCATCCCCAAGTGTGGTCCCACTCCCCCTAAAAAAAGAAAAAGGCTGTGGATTGGTATGAAACAACACAGATGGAAGGATATGAAAATGAAAAGAAAATGGCTGTGGAAACTGTAGGTTCGGAGGTTTGGTGAAAAGTTGGAGACATTCTCTCTCTTTTTTTTTTTTTTGGTTTTTCGGGCCACACTCGTTTGATGCTCAGAGGTTACTCCTGGCTAAGCACTCAGAAATCGCCCCTGGCTTGGGGGGACCATATGGGACGCCGGGGGATTGAACCGCGGTCCTTCCTTGGCTAGCGCTTGCAAGGCAGATACCTTACCTCTAGCGCCACCTCGCCGGCCCCGCCATTCTCATTTTGTTTCTTTGAAGTAGAAAGTGAAATCAGAATACTTACCCAATTGAAAGGTGGTGTGAAAAAAATTACGATTTGCTCATTGGTACTAAAGATTATTACTTGAATCTAAGAATTGAGATATAGTGTGTTGTATATGTATTAATCCAGAGTATTCAGTTTAAGTAATAGCAAAAGTTTAGGAAAGTTCTTTTGTGGAAATTATTTTCATTCTGTGTACTCTTGTCCTTTATTGTTGATGTTGTGATGATGGAGGGATGTACTCACATGTGACTGTGGTGCTTGCATGCCAAGTTGTGGTGCTTGTTCGGTGTGTATATGCACACAAATTGGTTGTATTTAAGACTATAGCCTTCTATTATTCATTTCTGTATCATAACTCCTGATACTTAGACGGGGCCTAAGTACAGGACTCCAAGTAGTAGATCAACTTAAGTTAAATCAACCCATTTACTTATTACATCTGCCTTTAAAAGAACTGGTTTATTTTATTTTATTTTTTTTTTGGTTTTTGGGTCACACCCTACGATGCTCAGGGGTTACTTCTGGCTCTGCGCTCAGAAATCACTCCTGGCAGGCACGGGGACCATATGGGATCCTGAATCTGCCTCATGCAAGGCAAATGCCGTACCACTGTGCTATTTCTCCGGCCCCTAAAATTTTTTTATTTGAACTAATTTTTGTTTTGTTTTTAGGCCAAAACTGATGGTTCTCAGGGCTTAATCCTTGCTCTACACTTCGGGACTCAAACCAGGCAGGCTTGGGGGACTATATGGAGTGCTAGGGATCAAACCTGGGCTGGCCACATGCAAGGCAAATTCCCTATCTGCTGTATTATTGCTCTGCTTTGAATGAAAATATTAAGCTTATGCTTATTTATTTTTGTATTTCCCAAATAGAGTAAAAGTTGGAAAATAGGCCAGTTCTATCTCGGAAATACTATACAGTATTTAGTAAAAAGTAAAAAAGTAAGACGTATATAGTATAGTAAAAAGTAAAAGAAAATTTACTCATCTGGAAAATAGGCCAGATTCTGTTTATTAAGTTCATGATTTAGAAAGTAGTTCTCGGGGCCCGGAGAGATAGCACAGCGGGGCGTTTGCCTTGCAAGCAGCCGATCCAGGACCAAAGGTGGTTGGTTCGAATCCCGGTGTCCCATATGGTCCCCTGTGCCTGCCAGGAGCTATTTCTGAGCAGACAGCCAGGAGTAACCCCTGAGCAACGCCGGGTGTGACCCAAAAACCAAAAAAAAAAAAAAAAAAAAAAAGAAAGTAGTTCTCTTTGTTATAGAGCTTATAGTTTAAATGGGAATTAACAGAATGTTCTTTAAGAACAATTTTATGGGCCGGAGAGATAGCATGAAGGTAAGGCATTTGCCTTGCATGCAGAAGGACGGTGGTTCAAATTCTGGCATCCCATGTGGTCCCCCAAGCCTGCCAGGAGCGATTTCTGAGCTGAGAGCCAGGAGTACTAACCTCTGATCGCTGCCAGGTGTGACTCAAAAAAAAAAAAAAAAAAAAAAACACTCTCTCACACACACACACACACACACACACAAAAACAATAACAAAACAAAACAATTTTATTATGTTAAAGCTTTCATTTATCTTTATGACATCTTATTATATTCTTTTTTTTTGTTTTTTGTTTTTGGGCCACACCCGGCGGTGCTCAGGGGTTACTCCTGGCTGTCTGCTCAGGCACGGGGGACCATATGGGACACCGGGATTCGAACCAACCACCTTAGGTCCTGGATCGGCTGCTTGCAAGGCAAATGCCGCTGTGCTATCTCTCCGGGCCCTTATTTTATTCTTAAGCCAGGGGTCTCAAACTCTCGCGCGGGCCGTTTGCGGCCCTCCGTACAACATTTTGTGGCCCTACCCTAGAGGAATCTTTGTTTTGTTTTGTTTTGTTTTAGTTGTTTGGGTCACACCCCCCAATGTTCAAGGCTTACTACTGACTTTGCACTCAAAGATCACCCCGACTTTGCCTCCTGTGGCCCCCAGGTAAATTGAGTTTGAGACCCCTGGTGGATATAACAACGTGTATGTGTGTGTGTGTGTGTGTGTGTGTGTGTGTGTGTGTGTGTGTGTGTTTTGGTTTTTGGGTCACACCCGGCAGCGCTCAGGGGTTACTCCTGGCTCTACTCTCAGAAATTAATCCTGGCAGGTTCAGGGGACCATATGGGATGCTGGGATTATCCTTCTGCATGCAAGGCAAACGCCTTACCTCCATGCTATCTCTCCAGCCCCTTGTGTGTGTGTTTTTATAAATATATATTCTTCCCCTTCCCCGAACTGTGTTTTTATTAGGAGAGTGCTTTGGGGCAGTGTTCTGGTCTTATTCCTGGCCCTGAGCTCAGGGATCATATATGTGTTGCTGGTGATCGAACTTAGATCATCTGTTAGCAAGTGTCTTACCCATTGTACTATCTGACGGCTTCTTGAATTGTTTTCCCACTGCTGCCTTGCTACTTTAAGACTAGATATTTAATTGGGGATAGTAACTTTTGTTTTGTTTTGTTTTTGCCACTCCTGGTGGCACTCAGGGGTTACTCCTGGCTCTGCACTCAGAAATCGCTCCTGGCAGGCTTGGGGGACCAGATGGGATGCCAGGGAATCGAATCCAGGTCCGTCCCTGGTCAGCTGCATGCAAGGCAAATGCCCTACCACTGTGCTATCTCTCTGGCCCCTGGAGATAGTAACTTAATCCTAATACCAGGCTTCTAAACACCTTTCCCTTAGTTATTACTGGTGATAATTGCTAAAGTTGTCAGCTTCTGGTTTAGATGTTGTTAGTTCTTTTTTTTTTTTTTTTTTTCTGTGGGGGAATCACACCCAGTAGAGCGCTCAGGGGCTACTCCTGGCTCTTTGCTCTGAAATTGCTCCTGGCAAGCTCGGGGGACCATATGGGATGCTGGGATTCGAACCACCGTCCTTCAGCATGCAAGGCAAACACCTTACCTCCAGCTATCTCTCTGGCCCTGTTTGTTAGTTCTTTTTTTTTTTTTTTTTTTTTTGGTTTTTGGGCCACACCCTGTGACGCTCAGGGGTTACTCCTGGCTATGCGCTCAGAAGTTGCTCCTGGCTTCTTGGGGGACCATATGGGACGCCGGGGGATCGAACCGCGGTCCGTCCTAGGCTAGCGCAGGCAAGGCAGGCACCTTACCTCCAGCGCCACTGCCCGGCCCCTGTTTGTTAGTTCTTAATAAAATTATTATCATGTTATATACCTTGTTCCATTATTATTCACCGGTGTTTTAAAATTCGCTGTTTTTAAAACTTTTGATAATGTGGTTTTATAATGTCACTTAAATGTTTTAATGTATTTTGTTTTGGTTTCTTTTACAGTACTCTGTGCAAAAAACTTGGTGAAAAAGGATTTTTTCCGTAAGTAAATTTTTTTTTATGTTGTATATTGTGTATAGATTTTTTTGGGAAGACTTTTTAGCATTACCTGGTTTAAGAATGTTTTTTCAGAAATACATTTAATGTTGCATGAACATTGTGATTTAGACATTTTTGGTATGGCATTTCTTTTTGTGGGGTGGGGTACTCCTGTTTGGGGACTACTCTTGATTCTGTGTGAGGGTGGCTCTTGCTAGTGGTGCTCAGAGGATCAAACTGAGCCTCCCACAGCAAAACATGTACTCAGCCTTTTGAACTCTCTCTTTGGCTCTGACAGCACATTTTTTTGAAGTGATTTTTATACTTCTTGGTTTTAGCCCCCTCTTTTTTAATTTACTCCTTCCACAGTTTATTTGAAATGTATGTGTATTTGCGTGCATGTCTGAATGTAGATGCATGTCATGTATACTGAAGGTATATATACTACTAGATTTTTTAAAAGATTCATTTTTAAACACTTTTCTTATATTTTTAAAGAAAGTTTACTCATCTAGTCAGTTATTCTTGGACGGTAGGAAACCTGCTTTTCTGCTTTTAACTTGCTTGACATTCCCAGAGTGTAGGAATGAAACACTGCCACATTTGATAGTAGATGCTCAAAACCTCAGACTTCAAAGTAGACATTTGTTTCCTGTATTTATAGTATTTCCTGTATTTGCCATCTGTTTGGAATTTTTTTTGGGGGGTGTTTTTATTTCGAATTAGATCTTGTGAGGATTGGGAAATAGCCTTCTTGTGTATTTTAAAATCTGTAGGGCTGAAGTGATAGTACGAGTAAGGTGCTTGTTTGCCTTGTACATGGCTGACCTGGATTCTATCCGTGGTCCTATATGATTTCTCAAGCACTATCAGGAGAAATTCCTGAATACGGAGCCAGAAGTAACTCCTAAGCATTGCTGGGTATGGCTCTCAAACAAACAAACAAACAAAAAAAAGAGATGGGCCGGAGAGATAGCATGGAGGTAAGGCATTTGCCTTTCATGCAGGAGGTCATCGGTTCGAATCCCGGCGCCCCATATGGTCCCTCGTGCCTGCCAGGAGCAATTTCTGAGCCTGGAGCCAGGAATAACCCCTGAGCACTGCCGGGTGTGACCCAAAAACCACAAAAAAAAAAAAAGAGAGAGAGAGAGAGAGAGAGAGAGAGAGAGAGAGAGAGAGAGAGAGAGAGAGAGAGAGAGAGAGAGAGAGGAGAGAGAGAGAGAGAGAGAGAGGAGAGAGAGAGAGAGAGAGGAGAGAGAGAGAGAGAGAGAGAGAGAGAGAGAGAGAGAGAGAGAGAGAGAGAAGACTAGTAAGTTTTTTTTTTTGTGGGTCTCCCAAACAGTGCTCAGGAACCCCCAGTTCCATGCCTGGTGTTTCAGCAGGGCAGGCAGTGCTAGGAACTAAACTCAGGTGTCCATCACCCATTAACTAGCTCCCTGGTCTTCCTATTAAATTGTTGTTTCTGATATAACTGAAACCTAACTACAAACATGTTTGTATTCATGGTGCTTAAATAAAGATATTAATAAAAAGTCGGGGCCGGGCGGTGGCGCTAAAGGTAAGGTGCCTGCCTTGCCTGCGCTAGCCTTGGACGGACCGCGGTTCGATCCCCCGGCGTCCCAGATGGTCCCCCAAGCCAGGAGGGACTTCTGAGCGCATAGCCAGAAGTAACCCCTGAGCGTCACCGGGTGTGGCCCAAAAACCAAAAAAAAAAAAAAAAAAAGTGGTATCACTGGTTTAAAAAAACAAATTGTTAAGTTTCTGTTTTAGGCCACATTCACCAGTCAATACTTTAGTGCCTACTCCAGGCGTGGTGCTTAGGGCTTGCTCCTGGGAATGCTTTGAGGGCAGCCATGTTGGAAAAAGACACAGGCTTACTAGGTGCCAAGCTTGTATTCTCTCTAGCCTGCTGAGCTTTCTCTCCTGTTCCTATCTACTAGATTTTTTTGGGGGGACGGACGGACTGGGAGAAAGGGGGTTTGGGTCACACCTGGTGGTACTCAGAGGTTATTCTTATCTCTGCACTCAGGAATCACTTCTGGTGGGCTCAGGGAACCATATTGGATGTCAGAGATTGAACCTGGTTGGCCTTCCAAGGCAGATGCCCTATTCACCATATTATCTCTCTGGCATTATTAAGTAGATTTTTAAATTAGATAGTTACCAGCCAGCAGAATTGGCTATGTGCTGTTTAACTGACAATTAGATAATAGTGGGATACAAAATGGCAAATAGAATTGGATAGGCAGATAACAAAGAAACAAGGGAGGAGGAAAGTAATGAATGTAGACTTCTGGCAGCTGTTTCCATACCCTTGAAGACATCTGCTGTGATTTTAAACATAAAATCGGCAGTTTTCGTCTCCCATCCTTCCTTCCCAAATTCTTTTCTTTCCTCTAGAGTCCTTTGTAATAATATCCAAATATTCCAGACTCAGTTTTTCTAAGAAATCTTCCATTTCTTGTAAACTTCCAAGAGCTGATTTTTATTGCTTACATGAGCTTTTTTTTTTTGGTCCCTAAGGAGGTAGGTGGAAAAAAATTGAAGGCAGTAAAATTCTTTGAAGTTGTGAGTTTGCTTCAGGGATAAAACAATTTGGAAAACTGACCTTGTTCTCATTGTGAACTTGATTGTAATGACTTTTGGGGGAGAGGGGTAGTGGGCACATCTAGTGTTGCTCAGGGTTTACTCCTGGCTCTCCCCACTCATGGTGGGGCTCAAAGGACCACGTGGAGTGCTGAGGATCAAACTTGGCTCGGCATCCAAGGCAACCACCTTATGTACTGTACTATCTCTGTGGCTCTTAAAATAGATAATAAAGGAGAGGTATCCATACAGCAGAGCTGCCAGGAGCATGAATTTAACTGCATGTGTCTAGATTTAGAATCGAATTTTTCGATCCTGGATTTGCCACTAATATTGTCTGAGCTTGATTTTGTTAATCCCTTTGTGCCTTTTTCTTAGTAAAATAGAGATTACTTCATAGGATTATTATGAAGAATAAGAAATTCAATAAATGTAAAACATTTAGAATGTCTTACATGGCATTATATTTTCTTTGTAGTTAATACAAATGATTTTTTTTTGGTGGGCTTGTGTGTGTATGTGCTTGTGTTTGTGTGTTTTAATGTATAATGTTCTTGTTTCCCCAGTTAACCATCTTTTTCTTGGGGGAGGGGATTCCAAATTGTGCTCAGGAGGCCTGTGGTGGTTCTTGGCCATCTGAGCCAGCAGTTTAATTCAAGGGTACAGGGATTTAGTGTTGCTCAGATTTTTCTGTGCTGGGATCCACCAGGGCTATCCCCAACTGTCTTTGGGTCAGGAAAGTAGATCCATCTAGGACTACAGTATCCATCAAAGCTCAGCTGTCTTTGGGTCAGGAAAGTAGATCCCTCTAGGACTACAGTATCCATCAAAGCTCAGCAGACCATGTGGTATGGGCCATGTGGATCAGATGGCCTAATAATGCCTGAACTGTCTGACTGGCTCCAAATTGTTAAAAGTTTTTTATTTTATTTTATTTATTTTATTTTATTTTTTAAACACTGATTAAATTGTTAAAACTTTTTAATACAGAATGGAATAATCACTTACTTTGTAGTAAATGGCAATGTTTATGTAATCTTCTAACTCTTCTATGTCAGTATATTCTCTTATTGAAATAAAAATCTTCCTATTTTTTTAACAGGACTTCCTGATCCATTTGCTAAGGTGGTTGTTGATGGATCTGGGCAATGCCATTCTACAGATACTGTGAAGAATACACTTGATCCAAAGTGGAATCAGCATTATGACCTGTAGGTTGAAATAATTAATGTAAAATGAAACATCAAATCAGTATAATTTGATAGTCTTTTAAAAGAATTATGGGAAATGAACCAAGTATGGTCTGTTGTATTATTTGATTTTCAAAGTATATGAAGCAGGTATATGGAACTATGTATGGGACAGTGTTTTGGGCTTACCTTGATAGCTAGTTTTTGAAGTTGAGGTAACTATAGCTAGCCCAAATGAAGACTAAATATGCACAGGATTATAAATCCAGAAATAAAAATTGGAGCATAGTCATAGACATTCTCTTCACTTTTAAATTTTAGTTTAATCATAGTAGTTTATGTACGGTACCCTTTTTACAAAAGGGTAATGAGGGTTCCAGATTTCAAAAGGTTAATGGAAGGATTCCAGGTTCCAGACTGCTGGGTGGATCACATGCCTAGCTAGTATGAGCAAAGCCCTCAGCATTATTTGTCCTCATCACCACCCTTGGTGGGTGTAGCTCGGGGACACCTGAAAGTGCAGAGTTCAAGCACTCACCTTTTATCAGTACTGATAGGTATTTCCTCCTCTCTTGAGCACTGCTGGTTGTGGCAAATTTTTGTTTTGTTTTGTTTTTGGGTTACACCCAGTGGCAGCGTTCAGGAGTTACTCCTGGCTCTGCCCTCAGAAGTTGCTCTTGGCAGGCTTGGGGTACCATATGGGATGCTGGGATTTGAACCACGGTCCATCCTGTGTTGGCTGCATGCAAGGCAAACACCTTACTGCTGTGCTATCGCTCCAGCCCCACCTATAAAATTTTAAAAATAGTTTGTTTTTGTTTTTGGGCCACACCTAGTGACTCTTAGGGGTTACTCCTGGCTATGCACTCAGAAATTGCTCCTGGCTTGGTGGACCATACGGGATGATGGGGGATCGAATTGCGGTCCATCCTAGGCTAGCGTGAGCAAGACAGACACCTTACTGCTTGCGCGACCGCTCCAGCCCCTAAAAATTGTTTTAAAGTTAGAAGTTCCATCCCAATGTTAAGATGCCTGAAACCACATCCAGTGGTACTGATTGGTTCCTCACTTCACTCAGGAACATTCATGGCAAGCTTGGAACCATGACTGTGTTGGCTGTATGCAAGGCAATCAAATACCCACTCTGTACTATCATATTGTACTATCAGTTTGGTCCCTACTGTATAGACTTTAATAGGAAAATGCAGTTCTCTACTTTTTTTTTTGGTGGGGGATGGCTCTAGGGATTAAGATAAGTGTTCTACCATTGAGCTACATCCCAGGCCTTCTGCCCTATTTTTATTACTGATTTGCATTCTTTTCATTTTTTAAATTAAAGCTCCATGATTTACAGAGTTATTCATATTTGGGTTATAGACATAATTCGTGTTTTAGACATAGACATTGTGTTCCCAGCACCAATGCCATTCTTTTCTTTTTTTTTTGTTTTTTGTTTTTTGTTTTTGGGTCACACCTGGCAGCACTCAGGGATTCCTCCTGGCTCTACGCTCAGAAATCGCCCCTGGCAGGCACAGGGGACCATATGGGATGCCAGGATTTGAACCACCGTCCTTTGGGATGCAAGGCAAATGCCTTATCTCCATGCTATCTCTCCGGGCCCACCAATGCCATTCTTAAATTAACTGTTTCTCCCACCTTCTTGCCAATTAAAAATTAAAAAACATGGCCTATAGTTGGGAGTGGTCAAGGGCTCTTCCTGTTCTATGTTCAGGGAGCACATCATGTTGGTGATTAACCTGGTCCTCCTGTGGTGCTCTGAGCTATCTCCTCTACTCATTGTTTACTTATTTATACATTTTGGGGCTAAGACTGATGGTGTTGGAGGTAAAGGCTAATCCTGGTAGAGCTCAGAGCACCAGGGATCAATGACTCCATTTCTTTGGGCATTTCCTCTTTCCAGGAACTGGGATAATCTTCCTTGATTATTTTTTTTTAAAAAACACATTAAAACATTCTCTCTCTCTCTCTCTCTCTCTCTCTCTCTCTCTCTCTCTCTCTCTCTCTCTCTCTCTCTTTCTCTCACCCACTATGATTTGCAATATTATTAGTGAAGGGATATTATGCATAGCTTGATTATCTTTTACAAGTAATCTCTCTCATTCTCTATTAAAGCTCGATCCCCTTTTTCCTTTTGTTTTTGAGCCATACTCAGTGGCACTCAGGGATTTCTCCTGCCTCTGTATTAAAAAATAACTCCTGGCTGACTTGGAGACCTTATGGATGCCGGGGATTGAACTGTTGGCTGCTTGCAAGGCAACTGCCTTACCTGCTGTGTTATAGCTATGGCCTCTATTTGGACCATTTTCAGTTAAGTTATTTTGTATGAAGATGGAAAAAACTACTTTGAAATCTTTTTAAAAATATATTTCGTGGGGCCGGAGAGATAGCATGGAAGTAAGGCATTTACCTTTCATGCAGAAGGTCATCAGTTCGAATCCAGGCGTCCCATATGGTCCCCCGTGTATGCCAGGAGCAATTTCTGAGCACAGAGCCAGGAAAAACCCCTGAGAACTGCCGGGTGTGACCCACAAACCACAGAAAAAAAAAATTTCGTCTTAATTGATAGTTCTAACAGACTTCTGGTAAGAGACCACTTCCCCTTGAAACTTTGGATTCATTGCTTCATTTTCTTCCAGGACTAGATTAGTACTGTTTCTCAATAGATGAGTGGCAACTCATCTCTGTTAATTTATTTTGTACTTGATTAAAATACTAAAAAGAAATTTGGAAGTTATTCTTAATTATAAAATATATTTAAAATAGTTCAACATGTAATCAGTATTAAATAACAACATAATTTTTCTAAGGCTAGTTGTTTGAAATTAGAGGTTTATTTTGCTCTTAACACTAACTCAATTTGAACTAGCCATATCTTAGTTCCATGTGACTGTATATACAATTTTGGACAGTGCAAATTTTGTTTTGATAGTGGAATATAGTCATTTAGTTCATCATGTTTTCCACTGGGAGTTTGCAGGTTATTCTCATCATACTTAAAATTAATTTTTGCTATAAATATAGTATAGCTGACATATCATACCAAATATCTAACGTTTCACTTGTCTTTCTCTAAAAATACTAAGATATCCCATCAAATGCTTTTTGGTGGTGAGATTGTATAGCAGGTAGGGTACTTCCTTGCATATGGCTGGTTTGGGCTTGACCCAGCCACCCCATATTGTCCCTTCAGCACCACAAGGAGTTATCACCCATAAATAATTATTGAGCAACACTGGGTTTGGCCCAGAAAACCCAAGGAAACAAAATTGACCTTCTGAACCATATGAACAGATGTCTTATCTCCTGGCCTACCCAGGTTCAATCCCAGGTATCCTATATGGTTCCCCGAGCCTACCAGGAATAATTTCTGCGCACAGAGCCAGGAGTAACTCCTGAACACCACCCATGGTCCATAAAACAAAACAAACAAAAAAGTCTAGCCTAAAATAAAATTTAAAGTTAAGTTTAAAATAAAATATTTAGGGGCCGGCGTGGTGGCGGTAGAGGTAAGGTGTCTGCTTTGCCAGCGCTAGCCTAGGACAGACCGCGGTTCGATCCCCCGGCGTCCCATATGGTCCCCTAAGCCAGGAGCGACCCCTGAGCGTCACCAGGTGTGGCCCAAAAACCAAAAAAAAAAAAAAAAAATTTTTTTTAAATCTAATTTAATAGGGGAAACAAGTATAGAATTTAATATGGCACCCTCAAAGCAAAACCAAAATAATTGGAGCAGGTGCGATAGCACAACCGGTAGCGCATTTGCCTTGTACGTGGCTGACCAGGTTTTCAGCCCTAGAATCCCAGGTGTTTCCCCTAAGGAGTTATTTCTGAGTGCACAGTCAGGAGTAACCCCTGAGCACTGCCAGGTGCAACAACAAAAACAAACAGGTTGGAGCCTGGAGCGATAGCACAGCGGTATGGCATTTGTACTGCATGAAGCCAACCTAGGACAGAACCAGGTTTGGTCCCCAGCATCCCACATGATCCTCCGAGACTGCCAGGAGCAATTTCTGAGTGAGGTGTCACCCCCCCAGCACCACTGGGTGTGGCCCAAAAACCAAACAAAAAAAAACCAAAAAACAAACCCCCCCCAAAACTAAAAAGAGGCAAATAGATCATTATATAAAGAGTTGATAACTAGGGACTGGAGAAGTAGCTTGAAGGTAAGGCGTTTACCTTGCGTGCAGAAGGATGGTGGTTCAATCCTGGCATCCCATATGGTCTCCCTAGCCTGCCAGGGGCGATTTCTGAGCATAGAGCCAGGAGTAACCCCTGAGCACTGCTGGGTGTGACCCAAAAACCAAAAACCAAAAAAAAAAAATTACTCCTGGTAGGCTCAGGGGATCAAACCTGGATCAGCTGAGTGCAATACAAATATCCTATCTGCTGTGCTATCTATCACTCTGACCCCAGCCAGCCCTTTATTTTTATATTTTTAAAGAATAAAATTGACAAATCCTTAGCCAGATTAACAAAGAAAAAAGTCTGAAAATTATATTAGGAAGAAGGGGAGAATTTAAAATAAATAAATTCATTAGAGATTAGTGAAGTCCCAGTCTGTAACTCAGTGGTAGAGCACTTCAACTTTGATGTGAGAGACTTTAGATCCAATTCCCAGCATTGAGCAAAATAAAGGATTGGTGAATCACTTTATGTCCCTAGAAGAAATGAGTGAAAATTTGGAATCATACAGTCTCAAAGACTGAATCAGGGGCCCGGAGAGATAGCACAGCGGCGTTTGCCTTGCAAGCAGCCTATCCAGGACCTAAGGTGGTTGGTTCGAATCCCGGTGTCCCATATGGTCCCCCGTGCCTGCCAGGAGCTATTTCTGAGCAGACAGCCAGGAGTAACCCCTGAGCACTGCCGGGTGTGACCCAAAAACCAAAAAAAAAAAAAAAAAAAAAAAAAAAAAAAAAAAAAAAAAAGACTGAATCAGGAGGAAATCGAAAACTTGAATAAATCTATTACTAGTAAGGGAATTAAAAAATAATTTTAAAAATCTTCCCTAAAATAAATAATCACATCCAGAAGGATTTACTGGTGAGTTCCACAGAACCATAAAATAAAAGCCCATTACCATCCACAGTCTTTCATGAAAATCAAAGAAACATGAACCTTCCTAATCGTGTTATGAGGGCAACTATACTATCAAAATAGATTGAAATAGTACCAAAAAAGAAAATTACAGACCAATATTCCTGAACATAGAAGCAAATTTCCTTAAAAATTTCAGTGAACTGGATTCAACAATATGTAAAAAGGATCATAGGTCATTGGAATCCAGTGGGATTTATCTCAAGAATAGAAAGCGATTGGAGAGAGTATAGCTGATAGGACGTTTAGCTTACATGTGACTGATCTGAGTTTGATCCCAACATTATGGTCCCCTGAGTCCTGCCAGGAGTTATCTCTGAGCCTAGCAGGTCAAAGACTGAGCACAGCCAGGTATCACCTCAAATTTAAAACAAGGGCATGAGTGTATTCATCTATACAAATAAGATAATCTGATATAGCACATCAACTAAAGGACAGATAAAATATGTGCCTAGATGCAGATAAAACATCTTTAAAATGATATTTTAAATTTAATCATCTTGAAATACACAATTATGATTGTTTCAGTCATACAATGTTTCAATATTCATTCCTTAATCAGTGTACATTTTCTGACTCTACTAATTCCCAGTTTCCCTTCCATGCCTCCCCATGGCAGTCTTTCTCCCTCCCATCTCTCTCTCTCCACCCCTACTTTCTCTCACTTTTAGTCATTGTGGTATGCAAATCTTACTACTGAATGGGTAACATGCACACTACTTTACCTCCTTTCAGTACCTAATTCTTTGCCAGTGTGATTATTTCCAACTGTCAATGTCATAGTGGTCCCTTTTCTGTCCCAACTGTAATCCCTTACTCTTTGTTGCAAGTTTTGTATCATGGACTAGTCTTCCTGCCTTCCGTCTCTATAGTCTCTGGGCATTATTACCATACTGTCCTTTTTTTCTTTTCCTTTCTTTTTTATTTAGTTTTAGTTTTTTTTTTGTTTGTTTGTTTGTTTTTGTTTTTTTTTTTTTGGGCCACACCTGGTGGCACACAAGGGTTACTCCTGGCTCTGCGCTCAAAAATCGCTCCTGGGAGGCTTGGGGACCACCTGGGATGCCAGGACCCAGGTCTGCTCTAGGTCAGCTGTGTGCTAGGCAAACGCCCCATTGCTGTGCTATCTCTTTGGCCCCCATACTGTCTTTTATTTTTTTTATTTTTCCCCATACTTTCTTATCCCGCAGATAAATCTTCTTTATATCCCACAGAGTGCAGATAAAACTTTAAACGAGAGTCACTACCCATTTGTGATTAAAAATAAAATAAAACAACTCAGTGGTGTCAAGTGATGGCAAGTAGGGTGTTTGCCTTGCATGTGGCTGATATGGGTTCGATTACTGACATCCCATATAGCCTCTTGTCACTGCCAGAAGTAATTCTTGAGCATCACTGGGGATAGTTCAGAAAACAACAAAGAAACAAAAAACACTGGAGACAACAAACCTGTAGCTCACTTCAAATCTCTCTAAGTTAGGACACAGAGCAAAGATGTCCATTGTTACCACTATTTCTCAACCTGTTATTGAAAGTTCTAGCCACAACAGTTAGGCAAGAAATAAAAAAGGATTCAAATTGTAAGAAGTTGTCAGTCACTTGCAGGTTGCTGGTAGTATAGTAATATATATAGAAAACTCTAAAGATGCCACTTTGTAGAAATGGTAAATACAGTAAAAAAGCAGTCTACAAAATAAGCACACAATTTTTTCTTGCATTTCTATATGCAAACAATAAGTTACAAGAGAAAGAAATATTTTTTTAAACAGTTATAGTGTGTCAGGACCGGAGAGATAGCATGGAAGTAGAGCGTTTGTCTTGTGTGCAGAAGAACGGTAGTCCCCTGAGCCTGCCAGGAGCGATTTCTTTTTTTTTGTTTTTTTGTTTTTTTTCTGTTTTTGTTTTTGGGTCACACCCGGCGGTGCTCAGGGGTTACTCCTGGCTGTCTGCTAGAAATAGCTCCTGGCAGGCACGGGGGACCATATGGGACACCGGGATTCTAACCAACCACCTTAGGTCCTGGATCGGCTGCTTGCAAGGCAAACGCTGTGCTATCTCCAGGAGCGATTTCTGAGCATAGAGCCAGGAGTAACCCCTGAGTGCTGCCAGGTATGACCCAAAGAACAAAACAAAACAAAAAAGTTACAGTGCGGGCTAGAGTGATAGCACAGTGGTAGGGCATTGCCTTGCACGCGGCCAACCTGGAACCGACCCAGGTTTGATCCCTGGCAACCCATATGATCCCCCGAATCTTCCAGGAGTAACCCCTGAATGTCGAGCTAGGAGTAACCCCTGAACACTACCGGATATAGTCAAAACTCCTCAAAAAGTTACAGATGTGCTCCAAAATATCAGTTACCTAGAAATCCATTTTAAAGCGTGAAAGACTTCTACATTGGACATTCACTTATTCAAATAAATAGAAGAGGACATTAGGAGAGGACAGAAGGAAATGAAAAAGTACTTTATGTTTATAGCTTCTTAGAGGAACTAAAAATGACCTTCCTACCAAAAGCAGGTTCAATGCTATCTCCATCAAAGTTCCAATAGCATTCTAAATAGACATAAAACTTAAGTGGCTAATAAAGGACTAATAAAATTTATATGGAACCATAAAACTTCAGGAATAGCTAACCCAGTTGAAAAAATTGGGGGAGGGCATTGCAGTTTCTACCCTTCAAACTATATTCTAAAGAAAGCAGTATGGTACTGGACATGTTTTCACATCAGTGGGAAAGGGTGAGAAGTATGACAGTTAATTTGTGACAGTGGAGCTAGGATCATTAAGTGGAACAGTTTAGGGGCCGGAGAGATAGCATGGAGGTAAGGTGTTTACCTTGCATGAGAAAGGTTGGTGGTTCAAATCCCGGCATCCCATATGGTCCCCCGAGCCTGCCTGTCAGGAGTGATTTCTGAGCATTGAGCCAGGGTTAACCCCTGGGCACTACCAGGTGTGACCCAAACACCAAAAAAAAAAAAAAAAGAAAAAAGAAAAAGAAAAAGTGGAACAGTCTAGGCCTAGATAATTTTGGGAAAACTGACTAACAATGGCAAGAGAATAAGTTGGGCCTTTAGACAATACACAGAATTTAATTCAAAATGGATTAAAAGCCAAATTAGACCCAAATTCATAAAATACATAGAGGAAAACTCTACAATAACTACATAATCTTGTATAGAGCTGTCTTCAATGATTTGACTTCCATATTGAGCTCAAAATAAAATAGAATGTCACTGTAAAGATTTAGCTCAGTGGAAAAAAGTGATGACTAAAATATAAAAACACCTTACTGAATTAGAGGAAATTTTGTGCATCATATACCTGACAGAGTGCTAGCATTTGGAATATATAAAACACTCATTAAACTCAATAAAAAAGTAATTCCATCAAAAATTGGGATGAGAAACTGAATAGATATATTTCCTAAGACACACAGATGGCCAACAGGCATATGGAAATGAGTTTACAGTCACTTATCATTAGAGAAATGCAAGCCAAAACAATGAGATATCATCTCTCATTTGTAAAAATAACCTACATCAAGAAGCCTGGAAGCAGCCAATGCTAGTTTGGTTGTGTTGAAGATTGAGCTCATGTTCTTTTGTGGCACTGTCTCCTGTTCACCTTGAATGGAAAGAGGTGCAGTGCAGAAACATCACAGAAAATTAGAGGGGCCTGAGCGATGGCACAGTTGTAGGGCATATGCCTTGAATGAGGCCATACATGGATGGACCCAGGTTAGATTCCTGCCATCCCATATGGTTCCCTGAGCCTGCCTGATCTCTGAGCGCATAGCCCGGAGTAACCCCTGAGCGTCACTGGGTGTGGCACAAAAACAAACAAAAAATAGGTGCTTTAGCTTTGATTTGATTTGACTTTTAGAAATTAAAAATTATGTAATCTGTTGTATAGCTAGGCTTGTATGTGATTTTTGGGGTGTATCTGTGGAATGGACAAAAGGGAGCTTTAGGTTTTTGGGTCAAATTTGGCAATACTTGGAAGCTGTTTATTTTGTGTTTTAATGTGCACCATGTATGCTTCTGTGTGTGTGTGTGTGTGTGTGTGTGTGTGTGTGTGTGTGTGTGTGTGTGTGTGTATAGATGGTGTGGGGCACAGGGGAGCCAATCCCAGTGCTGTTCAGGAATTTTATTGTGATTATGGTCACTACTCGTTACTATGGGGGCCATGTGGTGCTGGGGTTTGAACTCATGACCTCATATAATGTTAGGCATGTAATTTTGTCACTTTAATTATCTGCCTGGCTCAGGTTTTTTTTTTTTTTTTTTCTTCCAATGGGATGTGGGAGGGAGGGGGATGTTCATTCAGGTGAAGTTTAGGAGGCCAGGAGGCCCTTGTTTTGGATTCTCAGCCAGTGCAAGTATCTAAGGATGTGCTATTCGTCAGGTCCTGTGGTATAGGGGTTTACTTGGGCCACTCTACAGTACTTTGGGGCTTTCAGAGCTGTATGTGGGATTATCTGGTGCAGGAATTAAGTTCCATGAAAGTCTGTTAATAAGTTTGAGAGATTGGAGAGAGAGCATATGTTTTGTATTTTTACATGCTGAAGCCCCAGTTTTGATTTCTGAGCTCCACTAGGCATGCACCCCAAAGATGTTTAAATATTTTTCTAAAAGAAATAGTGATCGGGTAGTGGGGATATGGCTTAGTAACAGCAAAGGACACACCTTTTATTCAGGAGAGCTGGCTTTGAACCCGGCACATTTAAAAAATAAAAGGAAAAGGCTATAGAAATCCTAAGATAAGATTAATAGTATAGAATGGAATTTATTAAAAAGCAAGGGTGACAGACTCTCTTTTACTGCAATGTTCTAGCAAATAGAAAATGATGACTTTGTTAGAGAAGTAGTAATATTGGAGCTGGAGTGATAGATGCACAGCAGGTAGGGCATTTACCTTGCACGCAGCCAACCTGGGTTTTATTGCTGGCATCCAATATATGGTTCCCTGAGCGTGCCAGGAGTAACCTTTGTGCACCCTCCACCCCCCAAAGTGGTCTAAAAACAAACAAAATCAAAGAAAAGTAGCAATATAAGTAGTCTAAATATTTTAATACTTAATGTTTATCTCATTAACCCCCCTGCACCACTGAATTTTACTCACAAATTGTGGCTTATTGACCTTTGTCTTAGATTCTTTATCTAGCCTTTTGCTAATCTTAACATGTATAGTGATCTTGTTAAAATGTTTTTTAAATCTTGTTACTTCTGTCCTCCAAATCTTCCATTTCTTTTCCTTCCTTCCTTCCTTCCTTCCTTCCTTCCTTCCTTCCTTCCTTCCTTCCTTCCTTCCTTCCTTCCTTCCTTCCTTCCTTCCTTCCTTCCTTCCTTCCTTCCTTCCTTCCTTCCTTCCTTCCTTCCTTCCTTCCTTCCTTCCTTCCTTCCTTCCTTCCTTCCTTCCTTCCTTATTCCTTTTCCTAGTCCCTCTTGTGGTTTCTGAAGGTGGTGAGGAGTGGAATCAATAAATGCTTGATTTCGTGCTTACATGCATGTTTATCAGTGCGGGTGGGGAGGGTCACACATTTTTATAGTATGCTAAAGATCACAAATTGCATGCTGTGTAATGATACTATTGATCCAAACAGCAGTGCTGTTTGTTGGGTCATGCTTGATGCATGTAGGGTGGTGCCAAGGTTTGAATTTGTGGTCTAATGCTTATAATGCAGGCACTTCACTGAACCCAGGACCCCATCTTGGAGTAAAAGCCAGAGTTTATACTAGCTGACAAAGCTCCTTATGTTTTGTTCTCTGTATTTGTGGGGATAGGCTGGTATAGGAAAGAGCCATAATGCTAAGAGACTTTATACAAGAGAAATATACTTTGAATTTATTTTTATTTATTTATTCGGTTTTTGGGTCACACCCAGTGGCACTCGGGTTACTCCTGGCTCTGTGCTCAGAAATAGCTCCTGGCAGGCACGGGGGACCATATGGGATGCCGGGAATTGAATCAGAGGTCGTCCGGGGTTGGCCGCATGCAAGGCAAATGCCCTAGTGCTATGCTATTGCTCTGGCTACCGTGAATTTAAAGTCTGTTGGGAGGCACTAGGAGTGTCCTTGCACATAGCGGATCCAGATCTGATCCTGGTCAGCACATATGGTGATGCCCCATCAGGAGTGATCCTTGAACACTTGCGTATGGCTCAACTACCAATATTAGTCACTCACGTATAGTATGTTATTCAGTGACATAGACAAGAAGAAGCTCTGTTACTTTGAATGTAGATTTTTAAGGTCTCTCTTGGCCTTGATGTTCAGCTTCTCAACAGGATGCTTAAACCAGAGCTGAGAATTGGACAGAATCTGTATTTTAGCATATCTAAAATCAAGTATATTAATTGGGAAATTAATATATATAAATGGTTTTCTGTGGGGTTGGGGATATGGTGGAAGAGTACATGCAAAAATTTATCTAACTCATTGATACTCAATTCTAACCCTTAAACTATGGCATTACATTAACACATTAGGTATATTTGAAAATCAGTTATAATCAAGAGTAATATTTTAGTCTAGATCTTTTCATTTGTTGAGCAACAGAAACATTGCAGCTCATTTAATTAATTTTCATATTAAAACTTTTCATTTTCAAATGGAAAAGAAAGTATTGCAAGAAGATTTATTAAATTAATAGTTTCAGAACAGTTAATTCAGTGACATTGAAGGTAAGAAGAGGTGTCAACTTTAGATCCATAGAAAGGGGGCCAGCACAGTATGTGGAAAACTGTTATCTTGCCACTTCCATTCGTCTTCTAGTAAAATATTCCAGTCTGGGGACATTTCCAAATTCTTTGTTCAGGTTCTGTGAGCAGGACTGACCTCTCCTCCCTGACTGAGGAGTAAGCATGTGTTGCTAGACAAGACTGGGTATGTGACTGACTAAACCAATGAAAATTAGCCTCAGGTTCAAGGTAGAACTATATGGAGATGCTGAGCTGGTAAAATGTTAGTCAAGAGCTGTCAGATGTTATTGTCACTACTTGTGTAAGACAGGTCTGAAGATGAAGCCAACATGGAGAAAATCAGAACTGACTTTAGTTAGATGACATCTTTTGAACACTTTGAGATAATAAATAGCCTTACCACATTTTGGCATTAATAAACCGCCAGGTGGTTAGTTTCTGTTGATATTCTGTAGCCTTTAATGACAAGAGTTATCATTATTAGAGCATTCATAGTCAATGTACTGGGGCTGACAATACAAGTAAAGTGGGTAAGGTGCTTGCTTTTCTGTGGTTCAATCCCTGGCACCACCTATGGTCTCCAGAACACTGCCAGGACTAATTCTTGAGCATATAGCCAGGAGTAAGCTTCGAGCACAGCCAGGGGTGTGTACCTTGATTATCTGTAAATGAACCACAGTTCAAAGAACTGAACCACCCCCATGTGGCAACTGGCCTGAAGCTGCCTCACTGATTCTAACTACTAACCAGTTTAAATTGAGCTCTACCTCAGATTGGGTTGAAGGTCAGATTAAAGTGAGTCAATTGATTTAGCAGGTTTTGGACATTAAAAAAAAAAAAGCACTGAAAATTTGCTTAATTTTTGGATAGATAATATGCTTTAGCTTACATAATTGAAAGTAGGCTTATTTTAAGTATAGCTGGATCCAGGGGCTTAAGTTGCCTTCCATGTTCTCATTTATAGTTTGAATTCTGGCTGGAGCTCTAGAGATACAGGGTTTCAGGTACTAACTTGGTGTCACATTGCACCAGTTCAAACCCCTAGTACCACTAGGTGGTCCCCTGAGCACCACCAGGGGTCATTCCTGAGCACAGCCAGGAATAGCCCCTGAGTATTGCAGGGTGTGTATGTGTGGGGCTCCAAAACAGAAACAAAAGATTGAGTTCTGACTTGATATAGCAGGTGAATTTTTCTGATATTGACCTCTTACCAAAGGACACTGTAAGGTCAAGGTTGTTGGACCAAAAATTTGACCTCTTAAGAGTCATTGAAATACAATTAGGGCTCTCCTGATATAGTTATTTTACTATATTTTTGCATGGATTGACACCATGTTAACAATTGGCCACAACAGAGCATACTTGCAGGTATATGTACAGAAAAGTATAGTAACGCTTTCCCCTGCTCTGCTTGTCTGCAGGCAGTGAAGTGAAATCTGCAAGAGTCCTGCTCGCTCAAGGCCTGCATACAGGAAAGAAGCAGGGGAAAAGCGTTACACCTTTTGTTCTACAGCATTATAAAACATAACAGGTATGTCAGATTTTTGGTCAGTCAGCCTTGACAGTGCCCATGGAAAATAAGCTGAGTACTTTGAGCTAGTAGGTCACATGTCACCGAAACAGAATGTGATCAAAGTTCTTGAAGATTTTGTTCTCAGAAAGAAATCATTATCATAAATTCTAGTGTTATGCAGCATAATTTACTAAAACAGTTTTTAAAAACGAATACAAAATGTTACTCAGCTTCAGTGGCAGATAAAGGCTAATTTAAAATGTTTTAGATTTTACTTGTGATACAAAATTTAAATTCATTCCTGTGAGTTGATTGAACTCAAAACCCATTTTATGTCTTAACTACATTCTCAAAACACTGATGACAAAAACAAAAGAAAAATTTATTGACTACTTGTAGTTGCTAAGCTAGTTACTTATGTAGTGATTTTATATTTTAGGTATATTGGAAAATCTGATTCAGTTACGATCAGTATATGGAATCACAAGAAGATCCATAAAAAACAAGGTGCTGGATTTCTTGGTTGTGTTCGTCTTCTTTCCAATGCCATCAACCGCCTCAAAGATACTGGTTGTGAGTAGAAAAGCTTTAAAATATAGACGTCTATTGTATATGCACATGCTTTTGGGGGAGAGGGCAGAGAAATAGGTTGTCTATGTTTGCAATATTTTTTAAAGTTTCTAGTTGAGGGGTTGGGGTGGTAGTACAGCAGGTGGGCCTGCACGTAGCCTATCCAGGTTCGATCCCTGGCAACTGATCTGATCTCCGAATTTGCCAGGAGTGATTGCTGTGCAGAGCCAGGAGTAACCCCTGAGCACTACTGGATATGGCCCCCAAACAAACAAAAGCAAAACCACTGCGCATTTTGGGATACAAAATCACCAGCTAAGGTGATGGGAAAAGGTTGGGTGGTTGCCACTCCTGGCAATGCTCAGGGGAACAGGCAAAGCTGGGCTTTGAACCCAGGGCTCCTACATGCGAAACATGTACTCCAGCCCATCAAGGTTTCCTTCTAGCCATATAGCTTCTAATATTTTTATAGTTTCATACATCATTCTTATTCATGAATAAATTCCCAGAGCTGATACCTGCAACTCTATTCCCAAAAGTAAGACATTATTTTTAATGTTAGACGTCTGTGTTAACTACTTAATTATAGGTCAGTTTTTCACCAATGTGCCATTTAAAAGATAAAACTGGGCCAAGACATTGGGCCAGAGCAGTGGTGCAGAGCAGGAAGGCATCTATCTGCCTTGCTAGCGCTAGCCTAGGACGGACCGAGGTTCGATCCTCCAGTGTCCCATATGGTCCCTCAAGCCAGGGGCTATTTCTGAGTGCATAGCCAGTAGTAACCCCTGAGTGTCACCGGGCATGGCCCAAAAAACAGACAAACAGAAAAACAAACTGGGCCAAGACATTGAAGTGATTTCCATAGTGGATAAATTGACTTTGCATATTTATAATTAATGGAACAAGGTGAAAAAGAGTATTTTTATTTGTAGTATTCCCTTTGGAATACTTATGAATTAAGTATTTTTTCTTCTGCACAGTTGTCTCTGTATGCTGGGAATGTTTATACCAGTGTCTTACATTTTTTTAGCTTTTACTGTTGCAAAACTTCTTTTGAAGACATTCTAGTTATATAAACTGTTGGAGAAATTTAAATATGTATTTCATCATTAAAACAATATTATTTAAGTGGTAGATCTGATTTCTACTAATATCAAATGCATTTTAATATTCTGTAGATGCTAATATTCTCTGCAGTCAACTTTTTAATTTCTTTTTAAATTTTTTATTATTATTTTTTAATTTCTTTTTTGTTTGTTGTTAATTTGAAATAGACCAGAGGTTGGATCTGTGCAAACTTGGGCCAAATGACAATGATACAGTTAGAGGACAGATAGTAGGTAAGTGTGAAATGTATTGCATTTCTTTTGGTTTTTGGGCCACATCTGGTGAAGTTCAGGGGTTTGATGTTCAGGGGTTACTCGTGATGGTGCTTGGAGACTATATGGGATTCCAGAGATTGAACCCAAATCAACTGTATGCAAAGCAAGTGAGAGATAATTATATGCTGATCCGTAGTGTGAAATTTAAAGTGATATGAATTCTTGCTTCATTCAGATTGACCAGTCTCTAAATTCTTTTTAAATCAAAGTACAGTAACTTGCTTCATTGTATCATATGAATTACTTATGAATCTTATGAGATGTTTTGATTAGTGGATCCAAGATCTAAGCTGATTTAAGAAGACTAACAACACAAAATTATGAGGGGGCCAGAGATGTTATTCAGTAGTAGAACCACACATGTCTTGTATATATGTGCTCCTGGATTTGATCCTCTAAGTACTACAAAGCTAAACTATAAATAATGAAAAGAAGAAATCTAGTGTTGCAAGAATTTATTAGTTTCTTTAGAAAAGAATTAAATTATAGATTAGAGAGCAGTGATAGTTTATATATAGTAATGAAATTTTTTTAAAAAATAGGCCAGCGATGTAGATATAGTAGTTAGAACTTCACATGTGTGAGACCCTGGGCTTGAATCAAATTTTTTTTCTGAAAATAATTTTCAAATTCTCATTGTCTAGAAAGGAGGAGAAATTGTTACCTTAACTGATAACTTGCTTAATAGTCTCATGACTGAATTGACTAAGAGTAGGACTTTATTAGACATTTCTTGAGACTTCTCTTAAGAATGAATGGATTTGGGGCCAGAGCAATAGTACAGTGGGTAGTGCATTTGCCTTGCATGTGACCAATCTATCTTCGATCCCTGACATCTAATATGGTCACCCTTAGATCACCAGGAGTGATCAGTGAGTACAGAGCCAGTTGTGGCCCAACCCCCGCTCCCCAAATAAAAGGATTAATGGATTGGATCAGAGATATAGCTTAGTGGGTTAGAGTAAGTATTTGCATGATGGAAGCTTGAGAGACCATGAGCGAAGACAGTGGGTAGGTCGTTTGCATTGCACACAACTAACCTAAGTTCAATCATAGGATCCTCTGAGCTCCTTAAGCAGTGATCCCTGAGACCAAAGTCAGGAATAAGCTTGGAGCATGCCAAATGTGGCCCATAAACCAACCCCCCCCCCCAAATTAATGTGAATGTTTCTTTCATGTTAGGTGTGGCTTCTTCTAAAGCATTTCAGATGGAGGAAAGTGAATTACTTCCATCCACGTAAATGATAAAGTTTAGAAAACCTTAAAATTCTAATATCTCTAAAAAGGAAAAAAATATCTCTTGGAAGAATAGAGGGATTCTGTGACAAAGCAAGAGTTAGGACATGAGTTCAGTTGCTACACCACCCATGTGTACAACTGATACCACAGCAACTTTCAGCCAGCTCTGCAACCAAAATGTGTAGAAGCACATGTTTGTGCTTGTCTGTGCAGCATTACAGTGAAGGGAAGTGCAGGGGAAGAACTGCACAGAATTACTAGGACACTGAGAGTTCATTTTAAATTAGATAAGCTGTCAGATCATTAAAGTATATGTGTTTATTTTCTGAATTATAAGATTACTTTTTAGTTCCGTGACAATAATGTCTTCTTTAATAGTAAGTCTTCAGTCCAGAGACCGAATAGGCACAGGAGGACAAGTTGTGGACTGCAGTCGTTTGTTTGATAATGATTTACCAGATGGGTAAGTGAGGACCATTAGAGAATTCTATATTCTTAAAATATTGAGAGACTAGTGTTTAATTTATGTGAAAAATTAGGTTTTTTTTTCTCCCTTGGGTCACATCTGGTTGGCACTCAGGGGTTACTCCTGGCTCTGTGCTCAGAAGTTGCTCCTGGAAAGCTCTGGGGACCAGATGGGATACCGGGAATCGAACCAGGGTCCATCCAGTATTGGCTGCATGCAAGGCAAACACCCTACCCTTGTGCTATTGCTTCGGCCCTGAATATGAGTTTTAGAGTTTAATTTTTTCTTGCACTTAGAAAATGTATGAGAGATTTATTATAAGAAATGTATAAAATAGGACATGAATCGGTTATGTTAAATTTATTAAATCAGTTATGTTAAAATTAAAATTTTTTATGAAGAGTTCTCATTCTCACTAGGAGACGAACAGAATTTGACGAATACAATTCTGTAAATGTTATATATTTAAATAAAAATTAAAAACTTGATTAGATTATTTGAAATAGTGCATATGAGTGAACATCTGAGAAACTGCTCCATAGAGGTAAGGAATGGAGAATTTTGGCAATAGTATTTATAATGAATACTTATCTTGCATGCATGTGTCAGATCCTGCTCTAATTACTCTATATAATTTGTATTTAATTCTCATAGCATGAGATTCTGACATTCTCATGCTTACTAGCTTTGGTTTAATCATTGTATTTAATTTAATCATTGTAGTTGACTTTTAAGCTTTGGTTTATAAGAGTGTAAGAGTGTTGGACCAGAGCGATAGTACAGTGGGTAGGATGTTTATTCACCTTGCATGTGGCCGGCCAACCTTGGTTTGATTCTCGGTATTCCATATGGTCTCCTGAGTCTGACAGGAGTAATTTCTGAGTGCAGAGCCAGGAATAACCCCTGAGCACTGCTAGGCGTGGCACAAAAATATACAAAAGTATGACAATAAATAGTATGTGGTGTACCCCAAGACCCACCCATATCTGGGAGGAGTTTTGGGAACCGGATAATAGGTGTAACTACCTGCAAGACCTCCCATTTCTGGGAGGGGTCTGGAAAAGGATAGATAAACCTCTGAGCCAGGGGATTCGGCCCTTTGGCCGTTTCTCTCTTGGCCCGGCTTGGCTTCCTGGCTTTTGGCTCTTTGCCCTTTGGCCGTTCCTCTCTTGGCCCGGCTCGGCTCCCTGGCTTTTGGATCATGGGGCCGCATGGAGCCCAAAGGAAAGATGGCTGAAAGGAGTTTAGATGCAGGGCCAAGAATAACTATTGCTTAAAAGGTTATGAGATAGGCCACACACACGTGGTGGTTAGGGCTTGAATAAAGATGATTCTTCCTGACGCCTGACTGTGAGTGAGTGATTTCACCTGGGCCTGGGACTCGCCGACTGCATGGAGGTGGCAGAGCCATGTGGGCTGGATGGCATCCTCCACCATCCAGCCTCATCCTTAATTATTTAATGCAACATCTGGCGCTCCGAACTTTGACCTGAATCCTGGACCCAAGAAACCAGCAACAATGGTAACATTTCTGCTTTTCAGTTTAATTTTGGCTCTTGTCGGGTGCACTGAGCCCAAAACCCTGGGCCACGTGCAACCATTTTTAAAAATGGCCGACACCCCATCTGGGGGTTCAAAGGCCATTAAAACAAGAGAGGTGAAAGCTTGCACCACCTCTGGCCAAGGCCCAGAACTAAAACTTTGTTACAAAAACCAAAAACCTCGGCCTCTTCAAAAACTTATTAAAAGTCTAAATTGGAAACGGAGGAGAAAAAAGACTGTATTTAAAGTGGACTGATTTTCTAAAAATGACCTTTGGCTTGAATTTGGATTTCGACTTTGGAAATTTCGAACTGAACTTTTAGTTTAAATCACTTGAAACTCTGAACATCCATAAGCTGCTTCCAAAGTGCGCCCGGAGGGAAAAATAAGGCAGCGGTGAAGCCCCTCCAGCATCAGAAAAGTGGCCGAAAACTTGCTTGCAAAGTGTGCCCAAAGAAAAAAAAAAGCTGCGAAAAGCTCCAAGCGGCTGGGCTCGGCTCGGCTGGGATCGGCTTGGCTGGGCTCAGCTTTGCCCGGAAAAGCGAAAAACCTGGAATCCTCGCTCCAGGCAGCGGAGCCTGGAACTACGGAAGAAAGCCACGTGGTAAGATCAGCGTGGGACAAACCAACATCTGAACTTTAAAAGTTTACAAAAGCCACGTGGTGAGATCAGCGTGGGACAAATTAATCTAAACTATGGTTTTAGGTGTAGAAAATTAGTGGGTAGTAATATTTTACTCATAGTTGGTGATGGGATAAGTTTTAGTTAGTGGTTAAAAAATAAAAATATAAGGGAGGTAATACAGATTAGCCCATTTTAACATCTAATTTCTAACCACCTGCATCTTTGTCTTAGTCATTTTCTTTATGATTTAAATGTGTTTTGTTGTCTTTCAAAGTTAATATTTTCAATTGCAAAATGTTTTACTGTGTATTTTAATGTACTTAGCCTGTTTTTAAAATGTATGTTATGCATGTATGCTAAAGTACTTGTGTATAGAAAATATATAGGAACATTGAAGTTCCCCCAATATAGTTTAAAAATATAGGAACATGAAAGTTCCAAAATAGTGCTTGGTAAAAAAGCATTAATAGAATTTTAGGTTACAGGTGTAAAGTATATTTTGCAAATGATATGTTTTTGAAAAGGGCTGGTATATTAATTTTCACTTTATTTCGTTGGCGCATGAAAATATTTAAAAAAGGGGGAAATGTGGTGTACCCCAAGACCCACCCATATCTGGGAGGAGTTTTGGGAACCGGATAATAGGTGTAACTACCTGCAAGACCTCCCATTTCTGGGAGGGGTCTGGAAAAGGATAGATAAACCTCTGAGCCAGGGGATTCGGCCCTTTGGCCGTTTCTCTCTTGGCCCGGCTTGGCTTCCTGGCTTTTGGATCTTTGGGCCGCATGGAGCCCAAAGGGAAGATGGCTAACAGGAGATAAGATGCAGGGCTAGCAAAATATTGCTGAATGCTTGAAAGGTTGACATAGGCCACACACCTGTGGTGGCAAGGGCATGAATAAAGATGATTCTTCCTGATGGCTGCGTGTGAGTGAGTAATTTCACCTGGGCCTGGAACTCGCCGGCTGCATGGAGGTTGCAGAGCCATGTGGGTTGGATGGCATCATCCACCATCCAGCCCCATCGTTATTTATTTAACACAACAGTAGTACACCATAATTTTAAGGATTACATGAGATAATTTGTATAGAATCTGGGTTTTTTTTTTTTTTTTTTGGGGCTTGTTTGTTTTGGGTTTTTTTTTTTTTTTGGCTGCATTTAGGGGCTACTTCTGGCTTTGCGCTCAGAAATTAGTCATGTCAGGGGTGGGGGATCATGTGGGATGCTGGAGATTGAACCTGGATTGGCCGTGTAAAGGCAAATGCACTACCCACCGTAATATCTCTTTGGCTCCTATGTAGAATTCTTTTTTATTGTTTTTGGTTTTTGCGTCACACCTGGCAGTGGCACTTGGGTTACTACTGGCTTTGTGCTCAGAAATTGCTCCTGGCAGCTCTGGGGAACCATATGGGATACTGGGAATCGAACTGGAGTTCGACGTGTGTTGGCCGCATGTAGGGCAAATGTCCTGCTGCTGTGCTATGGCTCCAGCCCTATAGAATTCTTACTTTTTGCATACAGCTAGTGTTTAATAATAAACTTTATATTGCTATTATTTTCCTATTCATTTCAAAAATTAATAAAACTGAGACTTCAAAGTTAAGTAACTTCAGAACTCATAGTAAATGGCAGAACACAAATGAATCTTGATTTAAAGTCAATGTGGGGGCCGGCGAGATAGCATGGAGGTAAGGCGATTGCCTTGCAAGCAGAAGGTCAGTGGTTCGAATTCCGGAATCCCATATGGTCCCCCGAGCCTGCCAGGAGCAATTCCTGAGCGTGGAGCCAGGAGGAACCCCTGAGCGCTGCCGGGTGTGACCCCCCCCCCAAAAAAAAAGTCAATGTGTTTTTTTGTAATTCTTATTCTCTGTTCTCTTTATTTTATGTATTGATTCTTTAATATTCTTGGTTTATAACAACAGATATCTTCTTTCTTGGTTATTACAGTAAAAACCTTCAGTTTCCAGCTTTCTATTAATACTTTTATCTCTCATTATTTTTACTTAAGCTGGGAAGAAAGGCGAACTGCGTCTGGGAGAATCCAGTATCTAAACCACATAACAAGAACTACCCAATGGGAACGTCCAACACGGTAAGAAAATACAAGTATCTTCCTGTGATTTTTGCTCATTAGCCTACCAAAGCCATCTTTTTTCTTTATTAGCTTTGCCATTTTTTCTCTTGGTTTATATATATTTTAGCTTAATAAATCTTATAAATGCCAAATTTATTTTATTTTATTTTATTTATTTATTTTTTTGGTTTTTGGGCCACACCCGGCAGTGCTCAGGGGTTACTCCTGGCTGTCTGCTCAGAAATAGCTCCTGGCAGGCACGGGGGACCATATGGGACACCGGGATTCGAACCAACCACCTTTGGTCCTGGATCGGCTGCTTGCAAGGCAAACACCGCTGTGCTATCTCTCCGGGCCCTAAATTTATTTTATTTTTATTGTTTCTTTTGTTTGTTTATTTATGGGCCACACCCAGCAATGCTCAGGGATTGCTGGTGGCTCTGTGCTCAGAATCACTCCTGACAAGCTTGGCACCCTATGGGATACTGAGGATCGAACCCAGTTGGCCACATGTAAGGCAGATACCCTACTTGCTGTGCTCTTGCTTCGGCCCCGCCAATATTTATTTTTAAGAATTTTCTCGGCCCGGCGGTGGCGCTAAAGGTAAGGTGCCTGCCTTTCTGCGCTAGCCTTGGACGGACCGCGGTTCGATCCCCCGGTGTCCCATATGGTCCCCCAAGCCAGGAGCAACTTCTGAGCACATAGCCAGGAGTAACCCCTGAGTGTTACCGGGTGTGGCCCAAAAACCAAAAAAAAAAAAAAAAAAAAAAAAGAATTTTCTCACCATCACCACCCCCCACCACAATTAAAAAAAAAGAATTAATTTTCTATAAGTTGTAGCAAGTTATCCTGTTCTTGTAGCTCCTGTATGCCCATTTGTACCCAACAAAATTTATCAAATAAGTGAATACATTAAGATGTCATCTTTTTATTCCTTTTTCTTTTTTATAATTTATTTTGACTTTTGGGCCACACCCGGCAGTGCTTAGGTTACTCCTGGCTGTGCTCTCAGAAATTGCACCTGGTGGCTCGGGGGACCATATGGGATGCTGGGAATCAAACCCAGTTCAGTCCTGGGTCACCTGCATGTAAGGCAAATGCCCTACTGCTAAGCCATCTCTTCAGCCCCTCATCTTTTTCTAAGATTCTTGAATTTTGTTTTAAATTAAGATTTGAATTATTAATTACTATACCTCAGAGGTCTCAAACTCGGCCTGTGGGCCGTTTGCAGCCTTCCATACAACATTTTATGGCCCTGCCCTGGAGGAATCCTTTTTTGTTTTGTTTTGTTTTAGTTGTTTGGGTCCCACCCCCTAATGTTCAAGGCTTACTACTTACTTTGCACTCAAGGATCACCCTGACTTTGCCTCTTGCAGCCCCCAGGTAAATTGAGTTTGAGACCCCTGCTATACCTGCATATATTATAGGATATTCTTTCTTTCAGTCATGTAGAGGTGTAATTATATTAGGTGTGCATGGCAAATAACCTACCCACTTTATTATCTAATCTGTTTTATAAAAATAGAGTGAGGGAGCTGGAGAGATAATACAGTGGGTAGAACACTTACCTGGTAAGACCCCAAAACAAAACAGAATAGAGAAAGAACTGAAGAAAAAGCTCAAGTTTTCTATTTCTCTCGTACATTCTCATTATTAGGATAGTTCAAAACATAGTTATTTCTCTAACTAAACTCATCCCTGTTTATGGTGAGCTTCATGAGGTGAGCTGTAACTTCCAGCTCTTTTCTCTTTTGTGTCTGAAAGTTATTATTGCAAGAATGTCTTTCATTTTTCCTAAAACCCATAGATGAGTGAGACCATTCTGCATCTTTCTCTCTCTCTCTGACTTATTTCACTCAACATAATAGATTCACGTACATCCATGTATAGGAAAATTTCATGACTTCATCTCTCCTGACAGCTGCATAATATTCCATTGTGTATATGTACCACAGTTTCTTTAGCCATTCATCTGTTGAAGGGCATCTTGGCTGTTTCCAGAGTCTTGCTATGGTAAATAGTGCTGTAATGAATATAGGTGTAAGGAAGGGAATAGAAAGCCTGTCTAGAGTACAGGCGGGGGTTGGATGGGAGGAGGGAGATTTGGGACATTGGTGATGGGAATGTTACACTGGTGATGGGTGGTGTTCTTTACATGACTGAAACCCAAACACAATCATGTATGTAATAAAATCGTTTAAATAAAAAAATTAAAAAAAAAAAAAGCTCAAGTTTAAGTGCAACCTTTCTATTATATGCACAGATTTGATCACTGGTACTGCATGTCCCCTTGAACAGTCTCTGAGCACCACTAGGAGTGGCCCCAAAGCTTCCCAAAATAAACAATTAATAAAATTATTAATTATCAATTTATTATTTTTTTTGTTTTGTTTTTTGGGCCACACCCATTTGATGCTCAGAGGTTACTCCTGGCTAAGCGCTCAGAAATTGCCCCTGGCTTGGGGGGACCATATGGGACACGGGGGATCGAATTGCGGTCGTGATCTTTCCTTGGCTAACGCTTGCAAGGCAGACACCTTACCTCTAGTGCCACCTTGCCGGCCCCTATTAATTATAATTATTAATAAATAATAAAAATGAAAAAATGAGAGTACTGGGGCAACAATGATAGTACAATGGGTGGGGTGCTTGCCTTGCTCATGGCTGACCTAGATTCAATCCCCAGCATCCCATATGGTCCCCAGAGCCTGGCAGAAATAATTCTTGAGCACTGCCAGGTGTGGCCCAAAAAGACCAACAACAACAACAAAAAACAAAAAACAAAAAATAATCTATTCCTCCCCCCACCTAATTTACCTTCCTATTCTTCTCACTTGTAGTTTTGTTTTGCCATATTTTCTGAGTAGGACTGGCATAGGAATAGAATATCTACTACTTCTTATTAGCTCTACTTGTTTTATTTTGCTTAGCTCATTGAGAGTTTTTTTCTACTAATAGCCTCAATTTAAAACTTAAGTCAGTGTTACTAAATTCATTTTTTGAAAGTTGTATTTCTTTTTTTTTTTTTTTTTTTTTGTTTTTCGGGCCACACCCTTTTGATGCTCAGGGGTTACTCCTGGCTAAGCGCTCAGAAATTGCCCATGGCTTGGGGGGGGGACCATATGGGACGCCGGGGGATCGAACTTTGGCTAGCACTTGCAAGGCAGACACCTTACCTCTAGCGCCACCTCGCCGGCGAAAGTTGTATTTCTAAGATAAACTGCCAAGGATTTTATTGAAGTAAAAATACTCAATTTTTGGTTTTGTTTTGTTTTTGGTGGCCACACCCAGTGGTGCTCAGGGTTCTGCGCTCAGAAATACTCCTGGCAGGTGTGGGGGACCATATGGGATGTCAGGGATTGAACCCGGAACCATTCCAAGTTGGCTGTATGCAAGGCAAACTCCTACCTCTGTGCTATTACTCCGCCCCAAAATACCCATTTTTATTGCATACACGAACATGACCTTTTGTCAGTCTTTTTGTTTGTTTTGGGGCCACATCCAGATTTGATCAGAGGTTAATAATCTGTGCTCAGAAATGATCCTGCAGCCTTGAAGGACCTCATGGGATACCAGGGATCAAACCCGGGTCAGCTGCGTGTAAGGCAATGCTACTCGCTGTCCTATGGCTCTGCTCCTGCCTTTTGTTAGTCTTAATACATGCTATTTCCTTCTAATTCAGGTAATCGATTAATTGATTAATCAATTGATTAATTTATGCATGTATAAAGCTGATGTAAATGTTATAAAGCATTAAACATTTATTTACTTCTTAGTTTTTCTTTTTTTGTGGGGATGCTTTTGGACCATATATGTCATTACTCAGGAGTCACTCCTAGTTGGGGAACCATATGTAATGCCAGGGATTGAACTGGAGTTGGCCTCAAAGCAAGGTAAATGCCTTAACCCCTTAAACTATCTAATGACTGGGGCCGGAGAGATAGCATGGAGGTAAGGCGTTTGCTTTGCGTGCAGAAGATCAGTGGTTTGAACCCCAGAATCCCATATGGTCCCCAAGCCTGCCAGGAGCAATTTCTGAGTGAAGAGCCAGGAGTAACCCCTGAGTGCTGCCGGTGTGACTCAAAAACCAAAACCAAAAAAAACAAAAAAACTAATGACTGCAGTAGATTGAAAACATCATTCAGGCACAAAGTATTGTTCTCTCAACTATTCTTAGAACATTAAAATAAGAATCCAGAGAGATAGCACCACTGGGTTTTGCTCCAAAATAACAACAAAAAACAATGACTAATTTAGATTCAAAGGCTAGAAAGGCACTTAGGCACATGGACACAACATTTAAACTTAAGCTGTGATTTGAATGATAACAAAGAGCCTGGCTTTGGGGTAAAAGGAAGAGTTTTCAGCTAGGACCAAAGCTGAATGAAAGCAACTTTTAAGGAGTGTCATTGTAGATGATGATGGGATGGTATCAAATTCAGATCTGAGAGGAGGTAGGCAGTCAGTAGCTTAGGTAAGTAGTGGAAGTTAGTACTTTCATTTACAAATACCTGTGACTTTCATGTATCATTTAAATTAAGCAAAATGATTTAAATGCATAATTGATCACCTGCTTATTAGCTGAATTTCTTGTGTTTGGAGACTTCATATTTCATTCAGTGTTCTTGAATCATTATACTTGTATTTCTTTATAAGTGATTGTTACTGTAGTTTAGAAAATTGTACTTTTGAATTCGAGTTGATTAACCATTTTCCTTGTTATTTTAATAGGCCAGCATCTGAATATTCTAGTCCTGGCAGACCTCTAAGCTGCTTGGTGGATGAGAACACTCCAATTAGTGGGACAAATGGCGCAACATGTGGACAGTCTTCAGATCCCAGACTGGCAGAGAGGAGAGTCAGGTCACAGCGACACAGAAATTACATGAGCAGGACACATTTACATACTCCTCCGGACCTACCAGAAGGCTATGGTATGATAATGAGCACAGGCAAATAGTGATTTATTATATTTGCTAAGAAATTAACTCTCAGGCTGGAGCAATGGCGCAGCGGCTAGGGAGTGTTTACCTTGTGTGTGACCAACCTGGGTTTGATCTCCAGCATCTCATATTGTCCCTGAGTCTGCCAGAGTGATTTCTGAGCACAGAGCCAGGATTGGCCCTGAGTGATGCCAGATGTGGCCCCAAAACCAAAAAACCAAAAAAGAAAATAAAAGAAACTAACTCTAAAAGAAGTTATGAATCTGGATTCTTTATGAAAATAAAAGTAAATATAAAACCTTATAATTTGAATAAATCGTTGAAGACCAAGCAATACTTTGTCCTTGAGCTAATCACTTAGCATTTTTACTTTTATAATAAATGAGATAAATAATACTTTATCTCATTACAAAGGTAACATTAAACAATATGAGATAGCTTTGTAAATAGGCACTATATAAAGGTAAAATGGTATTACTGTTGGGGATGAGCTCTAAAATCACACCTGAAATAATAGTTTTTAGACATACATATGTAGAGATAATTTTAAAAGCATTTCTGTTGCTATATATTTCCTTAGTTGTGTGACTTATTGGTTTATTATTATAAATGATATGTGCACTTCTATTGTAAAACTTTATAATTTATTAGAATAGTGGAATTTCATCTGGAAGATGACAAATCTTCTGATTGAATCTTTTTTCTTTAAATTGAATATTTTCTTTTTCTTTTTTTTATAAATATGTATTTTTTCTTTTTTGTTGTTTTTTTTTTGGTTTTTGGGCCACACCCGGCGGTGCTCAGGGGTTACTCCTAGCTGTCTGCTCAGAAATAGCTCCTGGCAGGCACGGGGGAACATATAGGACACCGGGATTCGAACCAACCACCTTTGGTCCTGGATGGGCTGCTTGCAAGGCAAACGCCGCTGTGCTATCTCTCCGGGCCCTAAATATGTATTTTTTATTTAAGTAACATGATTATAGTTGGGATACAGTCACAAAAGAAAGAACACCCCCCCCTTCACCAGTGTAACATTCCCCCCTCCCAGTGCCCCCCTCCCATCCCCTGCCTGTATTCGAGACAGGCATTCTACTACAATTATTTGTTTTTAAGTTCAGTAAATTGTTTTTTTGTTTTTTTTTTTCTTAAAGGGTAAGTGTTAAAGAAAACGTAGTAAAGGTGTGACAGTACCAATTACCGTTGTTTGCATAGGCCCAGAAAAATATGGGAAAACGGGGAAAAAATCCTTGGCCTGATTACAAGAAGGCCTCACCCCTGAAGTTTATTGGCATAAGACCGACTCTGGGCTCCAGGTATACCAGTCTGTCCAACCCGAGTCATTCTCCGTGGTCCTGGTGAAACTTTTCCACACTTTAGCTGTTGTTGGTATCAGGTTCCTATATTTAAAGATTCTGATTCTATGCATTTCTTTCATTGAAGTCAGGCTGATGTGGAGCATCAGCATACCATTAGATTCGGGGCAATCTGCCCTGCAAGCAGGCTCTTGCTGAGTCGTCTGGGTGTTGGGAGCACTCTTTGGAGTAAGTCAATGCCAGAGCAGTGGTAGGTGTTCCCTGGTAGGGGTTTGGATCCTGGTAATGTTATAGACAATTGTGGTTGTTTCCATAGATGGTTTCCATTGTTCAGGTGTGTGAGGGTGATGCCCATTCTTCTGAGGCCTAAGCCAAATCATTATGCCAATGTTCAGAGTATAAGGCCTAACTGCATTACCAAATTTGTGTTCCCATCTCTGTTAGATAAGAACTTGTTTGCATATGTATTATTTTCCCATTTTAATGCCCCTATGCAAAATAGAAACAATGCTACAAGATATTGTTGGTGCATCTGGGGGCCAACGAATGAAGTCCAACATTCCCTGAAATTTGGTTCAAACATGCATTCTATACAGAGATATTCTTCTACCAGTATTGCTTATAAAACAGATCTCATAGGGGGAAAAGCAAACAATCAAATAACAAAACCAGTGGACAATTTATCACCATATGAGGATATTCAAAAAGAGTTAAAGATGTTAAGGGAATACATCTGAGATATACAAAGGAGATACACCTGTCCCTTTTATGTTTTAGAAATAGTCAAGAGGGAGGGTGTTGTTTCTGAGACACCACTTTGGTCTGTAATTTTGCCAAGCGAAGAGCGTATGGAGCCATGTTATCCCTGTGTTGCCTGCCTGTTGCTTCCAGCTCCCCAGAGGCGTTTGCTTCCTAATTGCTGGAAGCAGGAAGTTCACCAGTCCCCTCCCCGCCCCCTGCAGGAACGGTGAAGCCTGGGGTCTCCTTTAAACTGCTCCTCGCTGGAACCCACTTTCTGGGACCCTGAGCAGGCGGCCAGGAGTAACCCTGGAGACTGGGAGGAAGGAGAGAGAAGGCTGTGGGGGACAGCTGAGGCTGCATCTTCCCCTTTACTTAGCCAAAAAACCTACCTTATGGAGCCATATCGTCCCTGATTTGCCTGCTGAAGCTTCCGACTGATTGACTCTTTTTACACAAATTGTAAATATTTCTAGATATTATAAACTTGGTGCTCTTTCCTCACTTAACCATTAATCAAGTTTACTTACATTGTCTTCTGAATTTATAATTATGCTGGAATGATGGTGACACCTAATGACCAACATGGGGAATTACCTGATGTACTTTGTGTTTAATTTTTCTTTATTTTGAAAATTTTTGTGTAAATGGATTCTACATTCATTCATTCATTCATTCATTCATGTTTTGGGCCACACCCAGTAGTGCTTTGGAGTCACTCCTGGCTCTGTGCTCAGAAATTACTCCTGGCAGTCTTTGGGGAGCATATGGGATGCTGAAGATTGAATCCAGGTCAGCCACATGCAAAGCAAACGCCCTACCCATTATATACTATTGCTCCAGCCCCCAGGATTCTAAATTTATTTTTTTTTTTTAATTTTTATTTTGATCATAGTGGCTTACATATTGTTGACAATAATATTATAGGTACATATTTACATAAAATCAGGGGGGATTCCCATCCCTAAATTGTCCTCCCTACACCTCCGTTTTTGTCCTACCTCCCATTTCTTCTTCCCTCACCCCCCAAAAAATTTATTTTTTTATATTTGGAGGCAATACTGGCAATGTTAATGGTTTACTCCTTGCTTCATGCTAAAGGATTGTTCCTGGTACTGCTTAGGGAACTATATGTAGCATTAGAGATGGAACCCATGTTGGCCTCATGCAAGGCAGGTACCTTACCTGCTGTACTATTTCTTTGGCCCTTATATAAAAATATATCTATTTTTTGGGAGAGATACACTCAGCAGTATCAGTGGTTGTTACTAGCTCTGTACCCAGGAATTACTCCTGATTGTGCTCAGGGGACCTTATGTGGGGGTATTGGGGATCGATTCCAAGCCGACTACATGCAAAAAAAAACATCCTACCCACTGTACTATCACCCTGGCCCCATTTGTCTATTTCTTTATTTTTGGGCCACACCTAGTACTTTGTAGCTACTCCTGACTTAGGTCTCAAGACACCATGTGATTTGAGGGTTTGAATTTGAGCTCTGGCATGCAACATGTGCACTAGCTCATTGAGATATTTTTCTGAATCCCCACCCCAAATATTTTAATTCTTTTTTTTGTTTGTTTGTTTGTTTTTTGTTTTTTTTGGGGGGTCACACCCAACAGCGCTCAAGGGTTACTTCTGCCTCTACTCTCAGAAATCATTTCTGGCAGGCTTGGGGGATCATATGGGATGCTGGGTTTTGAACCACTGTCCTTCTGCATGCAAGGCAAACACTTTACCTTCATGCTACCTTGCTGGCCCCCAGCCTAATTCTTAAAACCAATTTATTAACTGAACCATGTCATACAGATGAATTAAAAGTATTGTGATTAAAGCATCAATTTGGGAGACAGTCTATGGCCATACCACCCTGAACACGCCTGATCTCATCTGATCTTGGAAGCTCAGCAGGGTCGGGCCTGGCTAGTACCTGGGATGGGAGACTGCCTGGGAATACCGGGTGCAAAATAAGTTTATTATTAAAAAATGTTTTTGGGAGATAGCTGGGTGTCTATCCTGGTTTTGCCACATCTTAGTTGTAATACTGGGCACATAATTTAACCTCTTTGTTGTTGGTGCCACACCCGGCAGCGGTGCTCAGGGATTACTCCTGGCTCTGTGCTCAGAAATCGCTCCCTGCAGGCTCGGGGAAACGGATGGGATGCTAGGAATCAAACCCGGGTTTTTCCGGGTCTGCCACATGCAAGGCAAACACCCTACTGCTGTGCTATCGCTCTGCCTATAATTTTAAAACGTTTTAAGTGCCAGTTAATTTTTAGTTTTGCCACATACACAGGAGTTCCTCCTTACTCTGTGCAGGGGTTCCTTCAAGTGCTTGCTGGTCCATATGGTTCTAGGACTTGAACCTAGGCCTCCTGCATGCATAAGCTCCTTTTGAGCATAAGAATAAGCTCAGTGAGTCCATTGAGCATTCTCTCTTCAGCCTTGTAGTTTTGTAAATAAAATATTAGTACAATATTTATACAAATAAATATCAGCACTAGTCATGTGAGATAGAAGAAAGGGCTGGAGCACATGTTTTGCATTTCATGCCTGGGCTCATTGCCCAGTACAGTATAGTATCACTTGGTTGGTCCCGAGTACCCAGACAGGTGTGGACCAGAACACCCAAATTTTGATTTTATATTAGAATTTTTACTTTTTTTATAGTTAACTTTTAAAAATAAAGAAACTCCATTGAAGGCCAGAGAAATAGCATGGAGGTAGGGTGTTTGCCTTGCATGCAGAAAGATGGTAGTTCGAATCCTGGCAACTCATATGGTCCCCCGAGCCTGCCAGGAGTGATTTCTGAGCTAGAGCCAGGAGTAACCCCTGAGTGCTGCCGGGTGTGACCTCCCACCCCCAAATGAAACTCCATTGAAGAAACTTTCACAGATTTTTTTTTTTTTTGGTCCTTTCTCAAGGACTTTGAGTTAATTTCACCTCTCTCTTTTTTCCGCCAGTATGCACATTTGCTTTTAGTTCTCTTCCTGATTTGACTCTTTCCATCTTTGCCTATTCTGCCTTCCCATATTCCATCTTTTTTGCTTCTGTTAAAGTTTAAAGGTAATCTTGAGAATATATAGGGAAAAGGAAAGCCCAAGTTTTAGAATAAAATTAGGCATGTTGGAGTCTGGAGCAATTAGCACAGCAGGGAGGGCATTTGCTTTGCACTTGGTTGACTCATCTTCAATCCCTGACATCCCATATGATCTCCCAAGCCTTCTAGGAATGATTTTTGAGCGCCTCTGGGTGTGCCCCCCCCCAAAAAACCCCAAAAACAAAAGAAAAAAGAAAAAAGGCAAATAGTAAATATTATCTGCTTGTAAACTATTCTTAAAGCTCCTGAAACAGAACTTTAGAAGCTGCCCAAAGTTGACTCTCCCTCCCCCATCTTTGTACCCTTGGATTCCATATTTAAGACATATATAAGATTATATCTTGGGCCCGGAGAGATAGCACAGCGGTGTTTGCCTTGCAAGCAGCCAATCCAGGACCAAAGGTGGTTGGTTCAAATCCCGGTGTCCCATATGGTCCCCCGTGCCTGCCAGGAGCTATTTCTGAGCAGACAGCCAGGAGTAATTTCTGAGCACCGTCGGGTGTGACCCAAAAACCAAAAACCAAAAAAAAAAAAAAAAAAAAAAAGATTATATCTTTATGGCTGTTTTAATTATTGGTATTGGAACAATTTTGCTTTCGGTTTTTCATTGCAGATATGTTTAATATTTAAGCCACATTACAAAAGATGGTATTTAGATAGGGATTGGTGACCTTCACGTGTGTAAGATTGTTTCCAGAAAAAGATATATTCAAACAAAACAAATTGTTTGTGAAGCACTATTTAGTGATAAAGTTGATTAGTAATTGGAGAGTCTTATTGTTTCTGGCTATCCTTGATTTGAGCATTTTGAATACGTACTGTTTTTCTTTATTTTATAGAACAGAGGACAACACAGCAAGGTCAGGTTTATTTCTTACATACTCAGACTGGTGTGAGCACATGGCACGATCCAAGGGTCCCTAGGTAAGTTCATTTTCTAAACATTTTTTTGTTTTTTTAACATTCTTTTTTTTTTTTTTTTTTTTTTTTTTTGGTTTTTGGGCCACACCCTGTGACGCTCAGGGGTTACTCCTGGCTATGCGCTCAGAAGTTGCTCCTGGCTTCTTGGGGGACCATATGGGATGCCGGGGGATCGAACCGCGGTCCGTCCTAGGCTAGCGCAGCAAGGCAGGCACCTTACCTCCAGCGCCACCGCCCGGCCCCTTTTTTAACATTCTTAATTGAATATTTAGGTAAACTAAAAACTTTTTTTACTTAAAACTGAAAAACAGTAGTCACTTTGATTTACAGTACTGTTAATGATAGGATTTCTTTCAGTACTCTACCATCAATACTATACACCTACCAGAATTACTGCTTCCCTCCACCATTGTTTTAGTGTGTTCTCTCCCTCTGCCCTTCAACATCTTGAATCTCTATTCCACCTGCTTCTCCCTGCCCTGGTAAGCTCAGATCAGTTGTTGGCTCTGTTGCCTTTGGCTATTTATTATTCCCTTTCTGTGATTTTCTTTTGTTTCCCCCTTCAATTTAATTGTTTCCTTACTACTTCTTTACTACTTCCCACATCTGAAAGAGATCATTCTGTATGTTCTTCTCCTTACTAACAACGTTTAGCATGATACTCTCCAGATAGTTTCTTTATCAAGTGATCTGTTTTTGGATACTGGTTTTTTTTCCTCCCAGATTTTGACCATTGTGAATAGTGCTGCAATGAACATAGGCATGTTGATGTCTTCTTGGAATTGAGTGTTGTGGTTGTTGTGGGGTAGGTGCCTAGAAATGGGATTGCTGGCCTTACTCTTGAGTTTTTTGAGAAGTAGTCTTAGCGATTTTTTTTTTTTTTTTTTTTTTTTTGGTTTTTGGGCCACACCCGGCATTGCTCAGGGGTTACTCCTGGCTGTCTGCTCAGAAATAGCTCCTGGCAGGCATGGGGGACCATATGGGACACAAGGATTCGAACCAACCACCTTTGGTCCTGGATCGGCTGCTTGCAAGGCAAACGCCGCTGTACTATCTCTCCTGGTCCAGCAATTTTCAATGAAGTTGATCCACTGACATTACCACTAGCTGTGAATAGGGTTTCTTTTTTCCTATATCAAGGCCAGCTCTGGTTGTTTCTTTTTTTGGGGGGGGGGGGCATACTCAGTGATGTTCAGGGGTTACTCCTGGCTCTGCTCTCAGGAATCACTCCTAGCAGTTCACAGTACCATCGTATGGAATGCTGGGGATCGAACCTGTGTTGACCTCGTGCAAGACAAGCGCCTTACACGCTGTATTATCCATTGACAATTTTATGTATTTAAGGGAGAATCAGGAAATTTTCCTGGCGTAAGTTCATTGTCTGAGTTCTCAGCTTATTGAAACTGCAGATTTCCTTTCTCAATCTTGCAGCTGTTCTCAGGTTGAGTTCCCTGTTAACACCCTTCTTCAGCGGTCCCACTGCTTTCCTTGCGACTTTTCTTCACTTTTTGGTCCAGTGTCTTTTTTTTCGTAATTTAAATCTGATGAGGATTCTTGGAACATTTCCTTGCTTCTTGTGTTCCAAATAGCATGTTCTTTTCCAAGCTTTATTTGTTCCGTAGCTGAAGGATCTCTTGAAATACCTATAAGCAGAAGTTCAAATAACTATATCTACAATGTTATGAGTAAGTATATGTGCCTACCTTTGTGCTTATTAATAAGAAGTTACTTCAGGAATATTAGTTTAACTTTGAAACCTGATTTAATTAAGATTTATCATTGTAACTATATTATAATTTAAATTTCCTTTGACCATGCTGCTTTTTTTTTCGTTCTTTAAGATCTTTTAAATCTTTGTCTATGTTTTTTTTTGGGGGGGGGGTGCGGGGGGTCACACCTGGCAGCACTTGGGTTCCTCCTGACTATGCTCAGAAATCGCTCCTGGCAGGCACGGGGGACCATATGGGGTGTCGGGATTCTAACCACTGTCCTTCTGCATGCAAAACAAATGCCCTACCTCCATGCTGTCTCTCCAGCCCCATAATCTTTGTCTATGTTTAAAAAAAAACTTTGTCTATGTTTAGTAGTGTTTTAGGAATATGCAGTGTAATAGCAATGGTCTTTGGCTCATTAAAAGTTTATTTTTCCCCTATTTCTTTTTTTCTTGTAGCACTAAGCCTTCAGATATTCCTTAGGTGTTTCTCATTCAGTATGATTTTACATATATCAACATTTGAAACAGAGCAGTTATCCCTTAAAATGTACTATAATTATTTTCAGAATTATAATTTCAGTATTGATTCTGTTTTGCTTTGTTGGCTAGCTTAAAATTAATAATGAAGTGACTATTTACTTAGATAAATTTTACGGAATATTAATTGAAGGGGAATTTTAGAAAACTTAATTCTAACCACTGACATTTGTAAAACAATATTTTAGTCTATGTTGGCAAGTATTACGATTGCTTTAAAATTTAAAATCTGTATTACATTGAAGCCTAGGAATTAGTTTACTAAAATGTAAGTTGTGCAATAAGTTTCTGAGCCATCTACGCATTGGGTTTGACTGAGTTTGTTAAACCATTGGGAATTAAAGACTCCAACTGAACATCTCAGATTTCTGAAACAATACATTTTCTCAGACTTCATGGAATTGTTCTGTGTCATTTACACTTACTTGGCTTAGCAGCCCCAGCAATGAGGTATTTTGTATTTTTTATTTGTTTTTTCAGGGATCTTAGCAACATCAATTGTGAAGAGCTTGGTCCATTGCCTCCTGGATGGGAGATCCGTAATACAGCAACAGGCAGAGTTTATTTCGTTGACCATAACAACAGAACAACACAATTTACAGATCCTCGGCTCTCTGCTAACTTGCATTTAGTTTTAAAGTAAGTTTTTGAAGCAGTACAATTTAAATTGCAAGTCTGAACAAGACTAATAGATGCTTTTTGTAATAAATATGATAGAATGTCTGCTTTCTTTAGTTATTAAATTGATCAAAATTTTACCTAGGTCTGTGAAAGTTTTAGTTGCATTTTCATGCCCCCCCCCCCCCCTTGAGCTTAGTAAGAATTTGTTTTGAAATGCTGAGAAAAGTGCATGTATCAAACATACAAAAGTTTATTTTTAAACTTTGATTTTGTTTTTGTTTTGCTGCCACACCTGGAAGTGCTCAGGGTTATTCCTCGATCTACACTCAGAGGTCACTCCTAGCAGTGCTTGGGGGACCATATGGGATGCTGGAGCTCGAACCCAGGTCAGCACATGCAGGGCAAGCTCACTACCTGCTGTGTTATCGGTCCCCTTTTTAAACTTTTAAAATTGAGGTTTTGTGATATAAAGTATTCTTTTGTTTTGTTTTGTTTTTGGGTCACACCCGGCAGCATTCGGGTTACTCCTGGTTCTGTGCTCAGAAATCGATCCTGGCAGGCTCAGGGGACCATATGGCATGCCGGGATTCAAACCATCATCCTTCTGCATCTAAGGCAAACGCCTTACCGCTGTGCTATCTCTCTGGCCCCTTAATATGTTAATGGAAGTTTCCTATGCACATTATTCCGATATCCCATCCCTCAATACATGGTCCCCTGAATACTACCAGGAACATATATATATACACAAGATGTTTGACCACTGAGTTATATTCCTAGCTTTAAAGGTATATGTTTTTAAAAAAAAATTGAGAGGGCCCAGAGAGATAGCACAGTGGCGTTTGCCTTGCAAGCAGCTGATCCAGGACCAAAGGTGGTTGGTTCGAATCCCAGTGTCCCGTATGGTCCCCCATGCCTGCCAGGAGCCATTTCTGAGCAGACAGCCAGGAGTAACCCCTGAGCAATGCCGGGTGTGGCCCAAAAACCAAAAAAATAAATAAATAAAAATAAAAATAAAATTAAGAGATACAGTGTGTGTGTGTGTTGTGTGTGTTGTGGTGTGTGTGTGTGTGTGTGTATATATATATATATATATATATATATATATATATTTTTTTTTTTTTTTTTTTTTTTGGTGGTGGTCAGGGGTTACTCCTGGCTCTGAACTCAGAAATTGCTCCTGGCAGGTACGGGGGACCATATGGGACACTGGGATTCGAACCACTATCCATTCTGGATCGGCTGCTTGCAAGGCAAATGCCCTACTGCTGTGCTATCTCTCCAGCACCAAGTCAGATATATTTTTAGTTATTTTTTTTTTTGGTTTTTGGTTTTTGGGTCACACCCGCCAGTGCTCAGGGGTTACTCCTGGCTCCACGTTCAGATATCGCTCCTGGCAGGCACAGGGGGACCGTATGGGATGCCGGAATTTGAACCAATGATCTTCTGCATGAAAGGCAAACGCCTTACCTCCATGTTATCTCTCTGGCCCTCAATTTTTAGTTAATATTTTGTGTCTACTGTTTAGATATACCCAGGTTGTTTTTTTTTAAACTGAAACCTGGTGCTTAAATAAAGATATTATTAAAAAAAAAAAAAAACCTAAAAGAGTATTTCCAGGTTCTTCAAGCAGAAAAATTTAGGGGTATTAAAATAATATAATCTCTTGGGGCAAGGTAGATCATATAGCTGGTAGGGCACTTGCTCTATACACAGTTGATCCAGGTTTAATTTGTGATACCTGGTTCTAGAAGTCGATTCAAACTGTTATTTTTCTATATTTAGCATGGAATTTAAGAATCACTGTATAGGGGCCGGAGAGATAGCATGGAGGTAAGGTGTTTGCCTTGCATGAAGAAGGTCATTGGTTCAAATCCTGGCATCCCATATGGTCCTCCGAGCCTGCCAGGAGCGATTTCTGAGCATAGAGCCAGGAGTAACCCCTGAGCGTCGCCGGGTGTGACCCAAAAATCAAATCAAACCCAACCAAACAAAGAATCACTGTATATAAAAGTGATTACATGGGGCTGGAGAGACAGTATAGTGGGTAAGGCTCTTGCCTTGTATGCAGCAAACCTGGGTTTGAGCTCTGCACCCACCATGAATGATCTCTGAGTACAGGGTCAGGAGAAAGTCCAAATAACAGATAGGTGTGGCCCCAAACTAAAATCAAACCAAAAAAAGTGATTGGATCATTTGTTAGAGGACAAAGTTATTATTTTTTTATTTTATCACTGTACTTTGGGTTAGGTGGTTGTGCTCTTTTGTGTGGAAAATTAAGCTATAACTTTAGATCAGGGGTCTTCAAACTACGGCCTGCGGGCCACATATTGTATTTATTCCCACTTCTAAATAAGATATATGCAGTGTGCATAGAAATTTGTTCATATTTTTGTTTTTACTATAATCTGGCCCTCCAACAGTCTGAAGGACAGTGAACTGCCCCCCTGTTGAAAAAGTTTGAGGACCCCTGCTTTAGATAATCAGTATTTAGCTGATTTTTAATTTGTTAACAGTTTGTTGGATTTAACTGTTTCATATATATGTCTCTTTAAAAATTCTTAGAGAGCTGTAACAATAGTTTTTTTTAGTGGGTAGTGTCTTGCACGTGGCTGACCTGGGTTCAATCCCTGGCACTCCATATAGTCACTCGAGTACCCCAAGAGGTCATTCTTCTTTTTTTTTTTTTTTTTTTTGGTTTTTGGTTTTTGGGTAACACCCGGCAATGCTCAGGGGTTATTCCTGGCTTTACACTCAGAAATCACCCCCGGCAGGCTAGGGGGACCATATGGGATGTCAGGATTTGAACCAGCGGCCTTCCGCATGTAAGGCAAAAGCCTTACGCTGTGTGCTACCTCTCCGGCCCAAGAGGTTATTCTTGAGTACAGAGCCAGGAATAAGTCCTGAGACTCATTGGGCATGAGGCCAAAACAAAAAGTCTTAGACTTAGCTTTTAATATTTTTACTAAGGTTAATAGATACATTTTGTTTTGTTTTAGTCACATTCAGGTGCGCTCAGGGTTACTTCTGGCTCTGAGCTCAAAAATTACTTCTGGCAGGCTCAGGGGATCATATGGGATTCCGAGGATTGAACGCAGAGTGGCTTTGTACAAGGCAGAAGCCCTTGTACAAACAGCCTAGCTGTGCTGACCCTGGGAATAAAGACATTTTTAGTTAACATGCTTTCATTTATTATTCAGAAGAGGAAGAGTTAGGGCCATACCAGCAGCACTCAGGGTCTGCTTCTGGCTCGGTGCTAAAGGATTGCTCTTGATGGTGCTTGAAGAAAAGTGTGATGACAGGGGCTAGAGAGAGAGCTCAACAGGCTGGAGTGAGTATTTTGCGGCAGGCCTGGTTTTGATCCCTGGCACCACATGGTTATCCTAGAACTGCTGACAGTGATTCCTGAATACCCAGCTAGGAGTAGCTTCTGAGCAACTCTGGATATGACCCTAAAACAAAGAAATTGTTTCTGGGGCTAGGAATATGTTTCACTGGTTGAGCACTTACTTTGTATGTTTGAGGCCTGATTCCTGGTACCACATGAACACTGATCCTCAAGCACTGAACGAGGAGTTGCTTCCAAGCACAGCTTAAACTCCACCCCCACTCCCCCACCCCTGTGGCCTCCACCCTCAGTTTCCCCTAACCTCAGTGACCTCTACTTTCTCCAAACAGAGCAAAACAAAAGGAATGACATCTGCTGCTCTTGGTCCTTTTTTTTTTTTAAGCTTTGTGATAAATTATGTGTAGCTAGAAGTCACTTTAGGACTGGGGAAAGATAATCTCAGTGCTGATTGCATGTTTTGCTTTCAAGAGGCCTGGGTTCAATTCCTGGCACTGCATGGATTCCAAACATGGGGAATCAACAACAGAAACTAACACAACAATGTGAATGTGCTTCTTGCCATTTACTATATGGTACAATAACATGTTTTATATAATAATAAAATTTAAATGTTACCTTTTAAAGCCTTTAGACATGTTTATAAAGTGTTTCTCTGTGCCAGAATGTATATGTGACTTCCCACATTCTTGTGGTCTAGACAACAGTCTGTAGAGGAGAAGGCTCCTTGCCAATCTGCCATTCATACAGTCTCTTCTAGAGAGGCTGTAGATAACAGGCTCAAGGTTTGGCGAATGCATAAATTTTATAATGGATGATGGTAATATGTGCAGAAGAAAATGAAATTGGTATTTGAGAAATTTGTTTTCAGTTGCTGTATTAAGTCCTGTGGATAAAACACTTAACTCAATTCTATAAATGTATATGCATTCTGAGAAATAAGCTTTGGAACTAGTTTGTTGAAAAAGTGTCAAACCAAAACCATTTTTGGGGAGTTGGGAAGGGTCAAATCTTGTTATTTTTGGGGGTGACCGCTGACTCTGCACTCAGGAATCAGTCTTGAAGGGAACTATATGGGATGCCAGGAATTGAACCTGGGTCAGCTTCATTCAAGGCAAACACCCTATCCCCTGTATCTCTAAAGCCCCCAAACTAAAACTATTTTAAGGTCTGAAGCTGTTAGAGCTTGACTCGTTTCATAGTAAGATGCTATATAAATATATAAGTTGCAGTGTGTTTATTTAAAATGCTTTAATTCTATTTCTATTTACTTTTAGTCGACAGAACCAATTGAAAGATCAACAGCAACAGCAAGTGGTATCCTTATGTCCTGAGGACACAGAGTGTCTGACAGTTCCACGGTACAAACGAGATCTGGTCCAGAAACTTAAAATTTTGCGCCAAGAGCTTTCTCAGCAACAACCTCAGGCTGGCCATTGCCGGATTGAGGTTTCTAGGGAAGAGATTTTTGAGGTATGTGTAAATCTTATTTTAAAATAGGATAGCAGTTATGTTCTGATTGATTCAGCTTGGTCTCTGCACTGCAAATGCTTTTTCATAATTACCACACATATACCGTCTTTTTCTAATTCTTCCAAAAGGGGAATAAATTCTTAAATTGAAAAGATAATTTTGTGTTATTACTGCTAGGTTACTTTCTTGATTTACTGAAAGTATTCCTAACACATACTTTTTTTTTTTGGTTTTTGGGCCACACCCGGTAACGCTCAGGGGTTAATCCTGGCTATGTGCTCAGAAGTTGCTCCTGGCTTGGGGGACCATATGGGACACCAGGGGATCGAACCGCGGTCCATCCAAGGCTAGCGCAGGCAAGGCAGGCACCTTACCTTTAGCGCCAACCGCCCGGCCCCCTAACACATACTTTTATCATTGGACGTCAGAATCCCAATATCAACTTCAGATTCTTTGTTGTTGTTGTTGTTGTTTTTTGTTTTTGGGTCACACCCGGCAGCGCTCCTGGCAGGCATGGGGGACCATATGGGATGCGGGGATTCGAACCACTGTTCTTCCGCATGCAAGGCAAACACCCCGCCTCCATGCCATCTCTCTGGCCCCCTGCTTCAGATTCTTAATTACTTGTAGAGGTCCAAAGGCAAGACTTTCCTATTCCTGGATAAAAGCTGTTCAGGAACTTGATAATACTTTTCCCAAAGACAAAACTTTTTCCTTTAGAACTGTTAGGATTTGTCAGTATTTTAAATTAACATCAAGTCAGTTTTTTGTTTTAGGGCCACATCTGGCAATGCTCAAAGATTACTCTTGGTGGGTAATGGGGACTTCATGTGGTACTTGGGATCAAACCCATGTTAGCCACATGTAAGACAAGCACCCTCCCTGTTGTATTCTCTCTCCAGGCTTGTAGTTAATCTAATGAGGATTGCTTTTATAGTTATTTATCTTCTTTAAAAAGATGTTTATCTTTAACAAAAACTGGAAATAATTCATAAGCCTTTCAGCAGATAAACAAGTATTGATATATTCTCGTAATAAGATATTGTTCTTTGATGAAAATATGCAAAGTACTCTGTTCATAAGAAGATAAATGATATTAAATACAATTACACTAAAATAAATAATAAGGGACCCGAAGATATAGTACAAGTATGTATATAGGGCACTTGTTTTTATTGTTGTTGTTGTGGTTGTTGGTTTTTGGATTATACCCGGCAGCACTCAGGGGTTACTCCTGGCTCTATGCTCAGAAATCGCACTCAGGGGTTACTCCTGGCTCTATGCTCAGAAATCGCTCCTGGCAGGCTCGGGAAATCATATGGGATGCCGGGATTTGAACGATCATCCTTCTTCATGCAAGGCAAACGCACTACCTCCATGCCCTACCTCTCCGGCCCCCTGTAGGGCACTTGTTATGCATAACTATATATATATGTATATATGGAGTAATTTTGGGGTGACACCTGGCAGTATTCAGGTGCTCTGTGCTTGGTTGTCTCCGGTGATGTTCGGGGTAGCTGGTGGGGCTGGGGATTAAATCTGAACCCCTGGCACGCAAATAATATACTCCAGCCCTTTGGAGCTGTCTTCCCTGCTCCCAAACGTTTTTTTTTTTTTTTGTTTTTGGGCCACACCCAATGATGCTCAGGGGTTACTTCTAGCTGTGGGCTTAGAAATCACTCCTCTTGGTTCTAGGGGATAGAGTGTCAGGGTTTAAACCTGGGTTGGTCTTATGTAAGGCAAGTGCCCTTCCTGCTGAAACTTTTTTTATGTGTATCATATCTTGTCTATGCACAGGGCTTGCACCTGGCTCTATGTTTAGGGTCATTCTTTGTGATACTTGGGAGACCTTGTGCACAGCTAGAGATCCAGACTGAGGTCTGTACCATGAAAGGCATGTGCCTTACCTCCTGTATTCTCTAGCTTTCACTTCTCATCCAATTTTGTGGGGTTTTTTTTTTGTTTGTTTGTTTGTTTGTTTTTGTTTTTTGGGCCACACCCGTTTGATGCTCAGGGGTTACTCCTGGCTAAGCGCTCAGAAATTGCCCCTGACTTGGGGGAACCATATGGGACGCAGGGGGATTGAACCGCGGTCCTTCCTTGGCTAGCGCTTGCAAGGCTGACACCTTACCTCTAGTGCCACCTCGCCAGCCCCAAATTTCGTGTTTTTTAACATTTATTTTCTGCTATTTCATATGACCTGGTTAGTAAATCAAATTTTAAAAACTTGCAGCTTGGGCTGGAGAAGATAGTTCAATGGGGTAAGGTATTTACTTTGCATGTAGTGAACTACATTCAAGTCCCGACATCCAAGCACTGCCAGGAGCAAGCCTTGGGCATAGTCAGGTGTAGCCAAAAAAAAAAAAAAAATAGAACAACAAAAATTCCTGCTGCTTTTATCAAATTCTTTTTGTGTTTGGTTATACCGGGCAGTGCTTTGGGGTTACTCTCTAATTCTGCTCAGAGGTCACACCCTGTTGTGCCAGAGATTGATTCCAGCCTGCCTGCATGCAAAGCATGTGTTCTAGTCTGTTGAGCTAAATAGTCACAAATTTTTTTATTGTGAGTGGAATCATTGGTATAGTTCATAGAACTTATATATGGAATTACTGTATCTTCTATTTCCAGAAGTTTTGCTGAATTTCAAGCATTTGGAATTCACTCACTGATTTATTGAACAAATTTGATCTTAAAGATGTCTGTACATTTAATGGGAGGGAGAGTTTAATATCGGGCTGAAAGCATCTAGCAATAATAGTTCATTAAATTTTTTTTTCAGGAATCATATCGACAGGTCATGAAGATGAGACCAAAAGATCTGTGGAAGCGATTAATGATAAAATTTCGTGGAGAAGAAGGCCTTGACTATGGAGGAGTTGCCAGGTAGACTTGCTCATCAGTAAATAATATAGCTCTATTATACTTAGAAGATGAAAACACTTCTATAACATATCCTTCTCGTGCTCATATTTTGTAGTATAATATATCCTATTGGCAGTAATAGAGAAGCTATCCTAACAGATATATTCATAATGAAAACAGTATATTACTGCTAGCTGAAGAATACTGGAGAACTGGGGCTGGAGAGATAGCATGGAAGTAGGGTGTTTGCCTTTTATGCAGAAAGACGGTTTGAATCCCAGCATCCCATATGGTCCCCCAAGCCTGCCAGGAGTGATTTCTGAGCGCTGCCGAGTGTGACCCAAAAACCAAAAAAAGTAAATAAATAAAAAATACTGGAGAACTAATGGGTTAGCTAGAGCCTAGTGAGACTTGATCTGACAACTATTTGTAAGTTTATTTACACTTTTTTTTGGATTTTGTTTTTTATTGGGGAGGCCACACCTGGTGATGCTCAGGGGTTTACTCCTGGCTATGTGCTTAGAAATCGCTCCTGGCTTGGGGGACCATATGGGATGCCGGAGATTGATCCCAGGTCTGTCCTGGGTCAGCAAGGCAAAAATACCCTACTAATGCGATATGGCTCCAGCTCCCCACATACACTTTTTTTTTCCTATATTGGGGCCACACCTGGTTATGGCTCTGTGCTTAGGAATAAACTCCCTGTGAGCTCAGGGGACCATATGGGATGCTGAAGGTCAAACATGGGTTGGCCACATGCAAGGAAACTCCCTTCACACTGTACTATCACTCCGGCCCTTCATTTACATACTTTTTGTTTTTGTTTTTGTTTTTGGGTCACACCCGGCAGCGCTCGGGGTTACTCCTGGCTCTACACTCAGAAATTGCTCCTGGTGGCTCGGGGGACTGTATGGGATGCTGGGATCGAACCACTGTCCTTCTGCATGCAAGGCAAATCCCCTACCTCCATGTTATCTCTCTGGCCCTTACATAAGTTTTTGTTTGTTTGCAGCCACATTCGGTGATGCTCAGGGGTTACTCATGGCTATGTGCTCAGAAATCGCTCCTGGCATGGGAAACCATATGGGACACCAGGGGATGTAATCATGGTTCGTCCTAGGCTAGCTAGGGCAAGGCAGACGCCTAACCCTTTGCACCACTGCTCCAGCCCCTAGTGTGCATACATTTTTGTTAGGACCTATAGGTTCTATTTTATTTTTTTATCATCACTCATTTCATTACCTTCCTTCCTCTTGAAGCTTTAATAACATGCATTTAATATTACAAGAGTGCCGTTTCTTTTTCCTTTTATTGCTGAGTTTTCTTTTTGGTTTGTGTTTGGGAGCCTCCCAGGTGGTGCTCAGGTATCTGGGGACCACTCTGATAGACTAAACGAACTGACAGTTCATTGTTAAGGCACAAGGATGATGCAGTTCGGGTCCTGTGATACTGGGAACCACCAGGACCACCCTAGCAGTGCTTGGGATACCATGTACCAGGGATCAAACTGGGGCTGGCTGCTTATAAGACATGTACCTTAACTCTGGTACTATCTTTTCAGCTCCTGCTGTGCTTTTTAGCCATTAATGTTTCGATGAGTTATATTGTATATGTGTAATTATAAATATTCTTTTTATTTGTGTGTGGCTTTTGGGGCACACCCGGCAGTGCTCAGGGGTTATTTCTGGCTCCATGCTCAGAAATTGCTCCTGGCAGGCACGGAGGACCATATGGGACGCCGGGATTCGAACCGATGACCTTCTGCATGAAAGGTCATGCTATCTCTCTGGCCCCTATAAATATTCTTATTTTTTATTTTTTATTTTTTTGTTTTTTGGGCCACACCCGGCGGTGCTCGGGTTACTCCTGGCTGTCTGCTCAGAAATAACTCCTGGCAGGCACGGGGGACCATATGGGACACCGGGATTCGAACCAGGCACCTTAGGTCCTGGATCGGCTGCTTGCAAGGCAAACACCGCTGTGCTAACTCTCTGGGCCCATTCTTAATGTTTTTAACGAGGTACAAAGTTTGTTACATTTGTACATCAAACATTTTTGTTTCAAGCATAAAAATCCTATGTAAATTGGAGAGAGCATGAAGGTAAGGCATTTGCCTTTCATGCAGAAGGTCGGTGGTTCAAATCCTGGCATCCCATATGGTCCCCTGAGCCTTCCCAGAGTGATTTCTGAACATAGAGCCAGGAGTAACCCTGAGCACTGCCAGGTGTGACCCAAAAGACCAAAAAAAAAAAAAAAAAATCTATGTAAATGTAGCAAAAATATTAGTTTCTGTATTGAAAGCTTCTAAGGCACATCATAATTGTTCTTTACTTAAATCTATCCTAAATAAAATTTGTTTCTGCTAAGTCCTATAATTGCTGTTAATAATTATGTAGACTTATTTTCATTCTATAGCCTTTTAACCTGCAAATGGAAGTTTCTTTAGTTGAGATTTTAAAAATTGGTCATTTATACATTCTTCTGTGAAATCCTTGTGGTGAATGTGGTTGTGGTGGTATTATTTTTGGATCACATCCAGAGGTACTCAGGAGCTACTCTTGGTGTGTTACTTGAGGAACCCTGTAGAGCAGAATGAAGATTGAACTCACTCCAGCCTTTTAAACCATCTTCCAGCCCATGACATTTTTCTTGCTCTGTACTCAGGTCATGGTGCAGGGCATCATGTCATGCTGGGAGTTGAACGTAGGCCTCTCAAATACCACACATATGCTCAGTTCTTCAGTTTCTCTCTCTGCACATCCCCCTTTTTGTTTCTTGGTGATGCCAGGAATCAAACCTAGGGCCTCACACATACAAGGCAAGTGCTCTGCTGCTGAGCTACATATTTGACCTCTCCCTGGACATATTTTTCCTTTTGTATTTTTATTGAAATGTCTTGGTTTACAGTACTATTAATTATTGTTACTGATATCATTCCAAAGCACACCCACCATCCGAGTGACCTCCTCCCTCCACCAATGTCCCAAGGACCCCTCCCATTCAGGACACCTTCCAGATACGCTCAGTTCTGTAGACAGAATCTCTGGTTATGATGCATTTGATTGTTCTTTACATATATTTCTTTTTATTCCACATCTAAGAGAGGTTTTGATTAGGAGGTGATAAATACATGCATATAGATGAATAATGCCAAACTGAAATTCTGAAAAATTATAAACCAATGATAATTTCATAAAAATTTAAAACTATATTTTTACCTGTAAAATTTAAAAAGTAATCACATAAATAATTCTGTAGTACATTTTAAATTTTACTTGAGCTAGAAAAAGCCTACAGTTATACAAATTTAGTGAGATAAGAGGAAATGAAAGAAATTGTATTTAAAAGAAAATCTGAATAGGTTTATAAAAAGATGTTTGATCCTAAAAGGGTAATGTTGATTTTATATTAGGTCTTAATAAGTTAAAAAACAATTGTAAATGTAAAAAAAAAAATCTCTTGAATAGACTTAAAAGAAGATTCAAAATGAGTGAAGTTGGGTGGGGGCTGGAGAGATAGCGTGGAGGTAGGGCGTTTGCCTTGCATGCCTAAAGATGGTGGTTCGAATCCCAGCATCCCATATGGTCCCCTGAACCTGCCAGGCGCGATTTCTGAGCGTAGAGCCAGGAGTAACCCCTGAGTGCTGCTGGGTGTGACCCAAAAACAAAACAAAACAAACACAAAAAAAGAGTGAAGCATTAACTATTTTTAAAAGACGCAGGGTCTGGGGCCAGAGCGATAGCACAGTGGTAAGGCATCTGGTAAGTAGCCAATACATGACTGACCTTGGTTTGTATCACAGCATCCCATATGGTCCCCTGAGCCTGCCAGGAGTAAATTCTGAGCACAGAGCCAGGAGTAACCCAAGTGCCGCTGGGTGTGACCCAAAGACCTCTCCACCCCAAAATTAAATAATAGGGGATGGAGCAGTAGAACAGTAGATAGGTTTTTTTGGTCTTGTGCTCAGCTGGCCTGAGTTCAGTCCTTGGTATCCCATATAGTCCCCTGAGCACCATCACGATTCTTGAGTCTGCATCCCTGGTCCCTAGTCTTTATGGTTTTCCCCAGTATTATATAAAAGGTACTCATTAGGAGTTCATTATTATATGGAATTTTGGAAAAATTTTTCTTTACCTGTTGATGCTATTTTAATTTATTGTCAAATTTATATCATCCAGGGACCATAAGGGTAGTTCATAATGCATGCTTTGCAGGTGGGAGGGCCAGGTTTTATTTTTGACACCTCATGGTTCTTTGATACTGCTGGAAGTCATCCATGCTGGGAGAAGCCCCTGACTGAGCACCTCTGGGATTGGCTCTAAAATTTTAAATATTGTATTTCTCAATGTATTTACTCCATAATATTAGAACTTGTCATTTAAATTCCTTTCCTAGTTGAGCAATAACAAGAATTGAGAGTAGAACATAAATCCTAACTGATGATTTTACTTCATTTTCACCAAGATGAATAACAGATTCTTTCATACTTAAGGAGTCCAGTAATTTAAGGTAATATGTCATGAAGCTTTAAAATGAACTGATGTACGTTTGAAACCAAACAGTAATATGAAATGGCTTGTCCTATATGTTATTTTTTGGGGTTGGCCTTCCCCTGGCCTTGTTCAGGGCTTAGTCTTGGCTCTGCTCAGGGTTCATTATTGGTGGTGCTTAGGGAGCCTATATGAGGTGCTGTGCATTAAACCCAGGTCAGCTGCATGCAGGTTAAGCACCGTACCCTCTGTTCTCTTTGGCCCGCTCCTACTTTATTAGCTCTACCAAATGAGTTGCGATATGTAGGATTTACACAAAAAAGAATGTTAAAATGGATAATGAAATTTATGGACATAATCCCAAGAAAACACATCCTCATACAAAAATGAAAGTAATTTAGTGCTTTATCCATATTAACTTACCATAATGATAGCAGACCATATAAATCATATGGATATTTAAATTTCATTTTTGTGGTGGCAGGGATTGAACCCACGATCTCGCAGATGCAAAGCAAGTGATCTGCCCCAGAGTCATATCCTATGCCCCTCCACATGGACATCCGAAATACATTTGTATTCTTTCCTTTGTAATAAATTACTACATGACTTAGTAATTAAAGCCAGCAGACCATCGGATTGATATTTAGGTGAAATGTTATAATTGTATTGAGTGATGGGGCAGGAGTGATAGCACAGCAGTAGGGCATTTGCCTTGCATGCTGCCAACCTGGGATGGACCCGGATTTGATCCCCGGTACCCCAGATGGTCCCCAAACCTGTCAGGCATGATTTCTGAGCACAGAGCCAGGAGTAACCCCTGAGCGCTGCCAGGTGTAACCCAAAAACAAACAAAAATTGTATTGAGTAAGAAGTGACTTCACTACAACAAAGATAATTTTAAAAAAATTTAGCATGGCAAGGGCCGGAGAGATAGCATGGAGGTAGGGCATTTGCCCTGCATGCAGAAGGACGGTGGTTCGAATTCTGGCATCCCATATGGTCCACTTAACCTGCCAGGAGTGATTTCTGAGTGTAAATCCAGGAGTAGTAACCCCTGAGTGCTGCCAGGTGTGACCTAAAAACCAAAAAAAAAAAAAAAAAAGATTAGCATGGTAGATTTTTCTTACATATCTACAATTAATGTTTTTTTTTTACTAAAAAATACTTTGCTAAAATGTGTACTGTATCTTAATAGAAGTATGCCTATTAATATAAACTTACTTTTCTCATATCTTGTTTTTCAGAGAGTGGCTGTATCTTTTGTCACATGAAATGTTGAATCCATACTATGGCCTCTTCCAGTATTCAAGAGATGATATCTATACGTTGCAGATCAATCCCGATTCTGCAGTTAATCCGGTACGACTGGTTATGATCATGTCAATTAATGATGACCTGTAATGCTTTTTGTCTACAAATGTTGACATAGCTTGTGATACAGTATTACTAGTCTTACTCTTAGTTTCTGCAGTTAATCTTCCAGTAAATTTTCTTAAGCTAATAATTTTGACTATTTGGGGCTGGAGCTCTAGTTCCTCGAGTAGTGTTGGCCTCGTATGCAATTCACTTGAGTTCTAACCCTGGCATCTCTGAGCATGACCTGAGAGAAGAGCCAGGAGTAAACCCTGTGCTTGCTGAGTATGGCACAACAAAGAAACAGACAAACAAAAAATGGCTATGTGCAATTCTTGGGCATAGGAATGTTTCCTGCATAATTGCCTCTAGAAATTCCAACTGGAACCAATATTGCCCCTAGAAGAAGGGTGATTTATTGAAAACTTGAAGCAGACTGACATAATGATTATGAGCCTCCTTTTTGGAGTTAGGCATAAGATCATATCCTCATCCTATTACTTTGTGACATTGGGCAGGTTCGTTAACGTAAGCCTCAGTTTTATCATGGCTAATAAGGTTTGTTCCCAGAAAAGAGTTGTGCTAAAATGGTACCCTGAACATTAAATAGTAACCTAACTATATTAAATATTAACAGTATTAACATTAAATATTAGCCTCCTCAGTGAACTGTTATTAGTTGCTTTTTTTCTACTTTTTTCATACAAGGGCAATGTAGTCATCAGAATGACATTGTGGAATAGTGTTTGTGGAACAGGGATATGGTTCCAGTGGTAGTGCATACACCTTGTGAGAAGTCCTAGGTTTGATCCCTGGCATCAGATACATACTTCTGCTGCACCCTCCCTACACTAATATGACCCCTGTAACAATATCAGTCCCTTCTCAAAAGAGATGGTGTGGACATAGTTACAAAATAGTATGATACTATTTTTTAAGTTATGTAAATATTTAAAGTTTTACAGTATGATATTATTGGAAGTTACCTCTGAATCTTAACTTATCTATGTTTTTTTCTTATCAATAACTTAAAAATATTTTGTAGTGACCATGTATTATTTAAATAGAAACATTGATTTTTTTTTTTTAAAGTTGAGCTTTAACATTTCTTTTTTTTTTGGATTTTTGGGCCACACCCGGCGATGCTCAGGGGTTTACTCCTGGCTGTCTGCTCAGAAATAGCTCCTGGCAGGCACGGGGGACCATATGGGACACCAGAATTCATAACATTTCTTTTCTAATAAGAAATTTAAAGTACAAACATCCAGCCAATGAAATATTATCATGAAAGATCATCTATCGAAACATCGGGGGCCAGAGAGATAACTCAGTGGTAGGGTGTTTGTTTGCTTTGCATGCAGCCAACCCAGGACAGACCTAGGTTTGATTTCTGACATCCTAAAGACCTAAATGGTCCCCTGAGCCTACCAGGAGCGGTTTTTGAGTGCAGAGCCAGGCGTAACCCTTGAACATCGCCGGGTGTGGCCCCCCAACCCCCCCCCCAAAAAAAAAACACAAAAAACAAAAATCAAATTCATTATCGGGAATTTTTATAAAGAGGAGATTTTTAGATGACAGTTCCACTTGGGAAGTACATTACTACAGCTGTCGTAAAAAATGGTATCCATTTGTTAAATATTTTCCATTTGCCAGGTTCATTGCCCAGGGCTTTTTATTTGATTTTACTTTTCACAAGACTCTTTTAGATGGTGATGGGAGTGGATAGCTTATATGATGGTGCTCAGGGGCCAAGCGTTACTAGAGACTAAATGTAAGGCTTCACACATACTAGACATGCACCCACCATACCACCTGAGCCATTTCTCAGGCCCTTTACAGAGGCTCCATTTAGGTACTAGTAATTTCATTTTTGCATAGCAATTGATGAATAGTATAAGGACTATATAGTCCATTTTAGATATCATACTTGTGCTGTTAAATCTGTGTCTTAAAGTTCATCTCTTGTCAAGAAAATAGAAAAGTTAGCGTTAAAAGGGTTTTTTCTCATGACAGAACCGGAATTGGATAGGACTCAGCAGGAGGTGAAAACTAAGGAGGAGATGACATCTACCAAGTAGTGTATTGTAGCTGCTGAAAGGTCTCTGATTGGGACTCAATCTTAAATTCAATGGAATTTCTAAATATAATTGAGGAAGGCATTGATTCAGGAACAATATTTTATAGTAGCCTAGCAGTTTATAAGCATGACCTACAGAAACTAATACTTTTTGAGCTTTGTCAGGTTCTTTTTTTTTTTTTTTTCTTTTTTTGATTTTTAGTTTTTTGTGATACCAGATACAGATGGAAAGCATCAGCTGTATATGTTGGCAATGCATTCCTGGACTTATTTTTTGTTCATAATCTGTCTAATCCATTCAAATAGTTGCAAATTAGAGGATAAGTTGATACTTGTCACCAGAAAAGTTTCATGTTTAAATATTTAGTTTTCATTAAAAATTCTCTGGATGGTATCTAACTTGAATATATAAACTCTTTTTAATTTTAGGAACATCTCTCATATTTCCACTTTGTTGGACGAATAATGGGAATGGCTGTATTTCATGGACATTATATTGATGGTGGTTTCACATTGCCTTTTTACAAACAGTTGCTTGGAAAGTCAATTACTTTGGATGACATGGAATTAGTTGATCCAGATCTTCATAACAGCTTAGTTTGGATACTGTATGTATTGAGTTTTCTCTCTGTTCATTATAATTAGAATCTGAACTTCTAAAACATACATGTTTTAAGGTTTTTTTTTGGGGGGGGGGTTTGTTTTGAATCATACCTAAGCAGTACTCAGGGACTGATTATTCCCAGTTTTGTGCCTAAGAGTGCAGTGTTTGGACAGGAATAATAGCATGCAAATAACCAGGAACATACCCGGGTTTGATTTCTGGCATCCCATATGGTCCCCTTAACCTGCCAAGAACGATTTTTGAGTGCAAAGCCAGGAGTAACCCCGAGTGCCACTGGATATGACCCAATAAACAAAACTGAAAAAAAAAAGTGGAAGTGCTCTCTTTCTTTTCCTCTTTATGCAGTGTGGAGGATTCAAACTGACGCCAGTGAGATGTAAGACAAGCACTTTACTCTCCCTATATTATCTGACTCCTAAAGGGACTTTTTTTAAATTAAAAAATGAATAGAAAATATTGATTACATATCTGAGTGATGAAAAAAATCTGCAGTGGTCCTCAAACTATGGCTCGCAGGCCACATATTGTATTTGTATCTGTTTTGTTTCTTCATTGCAAGATAAGATATATGCAGTGTGCATAAGAATTCGTTCATAAGTTTTGTTTTTACTATAGTCAGACCCTCCAATGGTCTGAGGGACAGTGAACTGGCCCCCTGTTTAAAAAGTTTGAGGACCCCTGATCTAGAGGCTGGTGAGATAATGCACAGGTAGTATTTGCCTTGATCCCAGTTTGAGCCCTGGCACCTCAGGGTGTGATAACCCACCCCCACCCCAAGCATGACCAGGAGTGGTTTTTGATTAGAAAAAGGAGTAAGCCTGGTGTGACTCAAAAACAAATTAATAAAAAGGAAGTACTGCTACATACAGATCTATTTGTAATAGAATGACAGGTTTCTACTGAAGTGGTTCTTTTGAGACCATGTTTTTATAGTTGTCATCATTATGAACTCTTTGGTGCTTCATACATGCAAGTCATATGCTCTACTACAAAATCACATCCCTGACCAGACACTATTTTTAAAGGCAGTGTATAAGAACCAGTTTTGTTTGTAGATCATTAGAAGATGAAGATGCAGGGACAATATTTATCTTGTCAAATATACAAGTAGCTTTCTCACTAGTTATACTTAGTTTTTGGTCATTTTGGTATACCCAGATTCAAGTAGGAGCATCTTTCTTGAGTGCCATACCTTTATTTGAAGAATCCTTGTGGCCTGCTTTATTCAGGGCTCTTTCTCATTAGATAGAAGTAAAATGTTCTTATGTTTATAGAGATTTAAAACTCTTGACTTTTATGCCCAACAGTTGGGGTGTTAGTAGCATAAAAACAAATATAAGGAAATTTTACCCGATATTTGTCATAAAAGTACCTTGATCTCACTAATCAGTACATCAATTTAAATTTTCCTCTATCTTTTCCTCTTTTCCTTTCCAGTGAGAATGATATTACTGGTGTTTTGGACCATACCTTCTGTGTTGAACATAATGCATATGGTGAAATTATTCAACATGAACTTAAACCAAATGGCAAAAGTATCCCTGTTACTGAAGAAAATAAAAAAGAATATGTCAGGTAAACACTTTTGTGTCCTGAAACTTGAAAATAATTTTGATGTTTTGCAGTTTGCAAAACCATATAAGTATTTATTGCTGTAAAATGAAATAACTTTAAAGTAACTGTATTTTATTTCCTACAAGTCTGTAGGTCAGTAATGAGGCAGAGAAAGGATTGCACCCCAAACCTTCATGTGGTATCAGCAGGTGGAATTGAAAAATCAAGATAAGGGCCCAGAGAGATAGCACAGCGGTGTTTGCCTTGCAAGCAGCCGATCCAGGACCAAAGGTGGTTGGTTCGAATCCCGGTGTCCCATATGGTCCCCCGTGCCTGCCAGGAGCTATTTCTGAGCAGACAGCCAGGAGTAACCCCTGAGCACTGCCGGGTGTGGCCCAAAAACCAAAACCAAAACCAAAAACAAAAACAAAAAAAAAAAAGAAAGAAAAAGAAAAGAAAAGAAAAAAGAAAAATCAAGATAATTGCTTTACTTTTTCTTTGGGGGGGGGAGTGCCGGAGTGATATTACAGCAGCTGAGGTGTTTACCTTGCACATGACCAACCCAGGTTTAATCCCTTCCATTTTATCTGGTCCCCTGAGTCATCCAGGAGTAATTCCTTAGTACTCTTGAACTTAGAAATACTTTATCATTTGACTTATAGTAACTAAAGCTATGGTAATTAAATTTAGGAGTTTGGATTTCATATATACATAAAATATTTTTTTGGAGGGGGTTGGGCCACATCTAGCAGTGTTCATGGATTGCTTCTAACTCTACACTCAGGAATAACTACTGGCAGTGTTCAGGGGACCATATAGGATGTTAAAGATAAAACCCACGTCATCTGTGTGCAAAGCAGTGTGCTTGCTACCTGTTGTACTATCTCTTTGGTCCTGAGTACATAAAGATTTTATTTTTATTTTTTACCATGAAACAATGTCCCCCAATATCCTCATCTCCCTCCCCATCCACCCACTCACTCCCTGCTTCAGAGTCAGGAAGTGAACCCATCTGAAATGTTACCAGTTTTCCTAGTTTATGAGGATCATCAGCCACATGTTATGTTGAATGAAAGGCCATCATAGGCATAGTTTGGCTTCTTTGTTTGCTTTTTGTTTATGCGCCATACCTAGAAGTGTTCAAGGCTTAATCCTAGCTCTGTATTTAGAAACAAATTCTGACAGGCTTTGAGGACCGCCTGAAGTACTGGGAATCCAACCCGTTTCGGATGCATGCAAGCCAAGCCACCTTCTCTGTACCAGCTTTTATTTCCCCCCAAACAACTTGATAACAGCCATTAAAATAAATGAAACTGCACATGCTTTTTAACTAGCAGCTTCATTTTTAGAAACCTATACAACCATATGTAATTAAAGCTATGAGTAAGATGGGAGCATGCAAAGTCCCTCAACCTTCATCCCACCAGAAAACCTAGCAGCCCTCGACCAGACCATCTTTTTTGACAGAAAAGTGGCTCATCTCCCCTATTAAGCTGCAAAAGAAAGCGATTACCTAGTAGACTGGCTTGAGCTGATACCTCTGGGACCTTCTGGGTTGTCCATATTTGGTGCCAGTATGTGGTATATGGTGCCAAAGATTGAACTCTGGTTGGCTGTGTGTAAGGCAAGTGCCCTATTCTACTATCACTTGGGCCCCTAGCACTTTATATTTTATTTATTTATTTATTTATTTATTTATTTATTTATTTATTTGGTTTTTGGGCCACACCCGGTGATGCTCAGAGGTTACTCCTGGCTATGCGCTCAGAAGTTGCTCCTGGCTTGGGGGACCATATGGGACACCAGGGGATCGAACCGCCGTCCATCCTAGGCTAGCGCTGGCAAGGCAGACACCTTAACTCTAGCGCCACCACACCGGCTCCTTATTTTATATTTTTGGTTTTGGGTCACACCCGGCAGTGCTCAGGGGTTACTCCTGGCTGTCTGCTCAGAAATAGCTCCTGGCAGGCACGGGAGACCATATGGGACACCGGGATTCGAACCAACCACCTTTGGTCCTGGATCGGCTGCTTGCAAGGCAAACGCCGCTGTGCTATCTCTCCGGGCCCCAAAATACAGTATTTTTAAAGTAGAGATTCAGTGAACAAATCTGAATATATTTGATCATTTGCAAACTCCCCATTGTTTATAGGCTCTATGTGAACTGGAGATTTTTACGAGGCATTGAGGCACAGTTCCTGGCTCTGCAGAAAGGATTTAATGAAGTTATTCCACAGCATCTGCTGAAGACATTTGATGAGAAGGAGTTAGAGGTTAGTATCTGAATGTCATGTTATCACTTAGTGTAACAAGGAAAAGCTTTATTTTAAGTTATTTAGTTTTGCTGTATTTATTTTTTTAATATATTTTTTATTTAAGTAACATGATCATATTTGGGTTACAGTCATAACCAGAACACCCCCCTTCACCAGTGCAACATTACCCCTCCCCACTTCCCATCCCCTGCCTGTATTCGAGACCGGCATTCTACTACAGTAATTTGTTTAGTTTTGCTGTATTTCTGATGCCATTGAAATCTTCTTTTGTGGTGCTGTAAGAATTAGTAATTATGGGAAACTCTTTGAAAAGTTTTGGAATTGCTTCAAGTAATAATTCTCTGACGGGACTGGCGAGATAGCATGGAGGTAAGGTGTTTGCCTTCCATGCAGAAGGACGGTGGTTCAAATCCCGGCATCTCATATGGTCCCCCATGCCTGCCAAGGGCGATTTCTTAGTGTAGAGCCAGGAGTAACCCCTGAGCATTGCCGGGTGTGACCCAAAAACCAAAAACAACAACAAAAAAGGAATTCTCTCATAATGTAGAAACTTTAGTATCATCTTTTTTTGTTTTCACAGATTTCATGGCTTACATTTCATGTCTTAAGTTATTTAAGTGGCTATTTAGTTATATGAAACTTCACTAATTAGTTTCTACCATATTGAAATTAATCTGGATAACAATCCAGTCTTACTTTAATCAAATTGCAAAAAAAGCTTGTGTTAGATGGAATCATAGAGGAAATAATTAAAATAGTTTGTATAAACTGTATCTAAACATCCTTATTCTCTTTAGAAACATTCATTACTGATTCTAGTGAACAATTACTCACTGTTTTCTTATAAAACTGGTTCATAAACACCTTAGGCCTGTTTTTATAAGTAAGACCTTTAATCACTGTAGCTGAATTTCCACTAACCTTTGAAAAACACTGAGGGTCATTATATATATTTTTTTTTTATCAGAGGACTTAAATTTAATTAGTGGCTAGCGATAGTATAAATATTTGACAATATGAGGCCAGGGAGACAGCTCAAAGGAGCACATGCTTTGCATGAGGGAGCCAGATTTGATCCCTGTAATAGCATAGTCTTCTGAGCACCAAGTTAGGACTAGCTACTACTACTGTCAAATGTGGCCCCAAAAGCAAAAGCAAGTATATATATTTTAAGTCTACAAATAAACTAAAAATTTATTCATGGAACATTATTCACAGACTACTATGTTCTTTCCAACTAAATTGGTTAACCGATCTGTTAGCAAACATAGCCAAGGAGAGGCAAAGTTAGCAGCAATGACTAGAGTTGAAATGCAGTTTATTTTCATCTGTTTGCACGATGAATAGGAACTAGGCACTAAATTATCACTCCTCTAAAGAAGTTATAAATTTCATTTTATAAATATATAGATATTTCTGTAATCTTATTTAGATAGGTAAATCCTAATGAGTATGACTGATTCAGTAATCTCTTTAGAGCTCTGTATTACTTTTGTTCTTTTTTTCCCTTGGGTTAAGGTTTATGTTTCAACTGCTAATGAAATTAAAACTTTTTTGTTGTTCTTTTTTTTTGGGGTGGGGCTCACACCCCACAGCACTCCTGGCTCTATGCTCAGAAACCACACCTGGTAGGCTCGGGAGACCATATGGGATGCCGAGAGTCGAACCATCGTCCTTCTGCATGCAAGGCCTCCATGCTATCTCTCCAGCCCCTGAAATTAAACTTTTACAAAGATAACATGAATATAATGTACTGGGTTAATAGGATTATATAAACTACAGACTTTGCAGGTTATGTTATAGTTTAAACTATAGATCATACTTCATTGTTAAAATATTTGTGGTTCGGGGCCGGAGTGATAGCTCAGCGGTAGGGCGTTTGCCTTGCATGTGGCCAACCCTGGTTTGATCCCTGGCATCCCATGTGGATGGTCCCTGTAGCCAGTCAGTAGTGATTTCTGAGTGCAGAGCCAAAGGTAACCCGAGTGCTTCCGGATGTGGTCCCAAACCCCCCACCCCCCCATTTTTTTGTGTGTGATTTATAGGAATAATACTGTAGGTACAGCTCTTGTCTTGCATGTGGTTGATTTGGGTTCCATCATGGTCTCTTATATGGTCTCCTCAAGCACTGCCAGGAGTAATTTTTGAGCTCAGAGCCAGGAGTAATCCCTGAGCATTACCAGGTGTGGCCCTAATCGTACCACCACCAAAGACTGTTATTTGTAAAAAACTGCTAGAGAGATAGTACGAGGTTAAGTGCTTTCCTTAACCTGACCCTGGTTTGATACCCAGCAATGCATATGGTTCCTGAGTACTATCAGAAATCATTCCTGAATAATTTATATTTTATAGAAAAGTTAGTGTTGGGCCAGAGAAATAGCATGGAGGTAGGGCATTTGCCTTGCATGCAGAGGACGGAGGTTGGATTCCCGGCATCTCATATGGTCCCCTGAGCCTGCCAGGAGCGATTTCTGAGCGTAGAGCCAGGAGGAACCCCTGAGTGCTGCCAGGTGTGACAAAAAAAAAGTTAGTCTTGAATCATAAGGAGGAATATTAAAGTAAAAATGGTTATAAATCAACTTTGATGTAGTTCATAGATTCCAAACAGAACTCTGTGTTTATGTTATTGATACTTACATGCAGTTTTCAAGATAAATACACATAGAATGTTTCACCTATTAAATTCACACATTCCTTGAATTTAGTCACTTTTTTTGTTTGTTTTTGGGTCACACCCGGCAGCGTTCAGGGGTTCCTCCTGGCTCTACGCTCAGAAATCACTCCTGGCAGGCTCGGGGGACCAGATGGGATGCTGGGATTCGAACCACTGTCCTTCTGCAAAGCCTTACTTACCTCCGTGCTATCTCTCCAGCCCCGAATTTAGTCACCTTTAACTGACCATTCTGTTGCTTTCTGTAGGAGACAGTGAAATAGATGACTGCCATGCAGAACAGTAGAACTAAATTTCCACAAATTTCAAAGTTGATAAAATTCTAAAACAAAATGAAATAACCCGATGAATATTTAAGGCTTATATGAATAAAAGTTTACTCCTTTAGTTTAATTTTTGTTCATTAAAAATATACTTTTGGAAGCGCAAGAAAAAAATTTCTTTTGGGGGCCGGAGAGATAGCATGGAGGTAGGCGTTTGCCTTGCCTGCAGAAGGATGGTGGTTGAATCCCAGCATTCCATATGGTCACCAGAGCATGCCAGGAGCAATTTCTGAGCGTAGAGCCAGGAGTAACCCCTGAGCGCTGCCGGGTATTACCAAAAAAAAAAAACAAAACTTTTGGAACTTGATCTTGCCATTTGTGGAGATAGTAAATACCCATGTAACATTTAAAATATAGAATCTAGACTGCCTGAGTTTAAATTTCTCAGCATAGAGCCTGAAAAATTTGAAAAGTATAGCAGATGAATTCAATTTGTATTCTTAAGTAATGTTAGAATAGGAAAAACATGGGAAGGGGTGGGGAAGAAAAGGAAAAACAACCAGGCAAGACAATTGCAAACATGTTTTGTTTCGAGATATTTTTTTTCTTTTTTGGTTTTTGGGTCACACCTGGCAGCGCTCAGGAATCCTCCTGGCTCTACGCTCAGAAATTGCTCCTGGCAGGCTCGGGGGACCATATGGGATGCTGGAATTCCAACCACCGTCCTTCTGCATGCAAGGCAAACACCCTACCTCCATGCTATCTCTCTGGCCCCTGTTTTGAGAAATTTTTGACTTACATGGGTTTAATTATTTGTGCAATATTTTAACAGCTGATTATTTGTGGACTTGGAAAGATAGACGTCAATGACTGGAAAGTCAACACTCGGTTAAAACATTGTACGCCCGACAGCAACGTTGTCAAGTGGTTCTGGAAAGCTGTGGAGTTTTTCGATGAAGAACGACGAGCACGGCTCCTTCAGTTTGTGACAGGGTCCTCCAGAGTGCCTTTGCAGGGCTTCAAAGCTTTACAAGGTGAAAAACCCAGAGGGCTGTGGTGGCTAATAACTGTGGGAGGAGAGTTGTTTTGGTCTTAACGTAGTTTACAAACCATGTGTTCTAAACAGGTTCTCTTTTCACTCCATGACATTTTAGTATCTTGATGCTTTCTTTTTTTTTTTTTTTTTTTTTTTTTTTGGTTTTTGGGCCACACCCGGCAGTGCTCAGGGGTTACTCCTGGCTGTCTGCTCAGAAATAGCTCCTGGCAGGCACGGGGGACCATATGGGACACCGGGATTCGAACCAACCACCTTTGGTTCTGGATCAGCTGCTTGCAAGGCAAACGCCGCTGTGCTATCTCTCCGGGCCCTCTTGATGCTTTCTTATCCTTCCTTCTGTTGTTCCCCTCCAAGAGCCTTTTCCGCTGGGTTCTCTATTAGCGGACTGAGTACCATGTGCTAGAGAGCATGTGTTCTCTGGTTTGATTTTTTTCATCACTTGCTTTAAATAGTTGCACATTCTTCGAGGAAAAGTCTTTTCTACCTCCATGGTCACATTTTGGTCTGGCAGAGCATTTTCCCGTTGGATTTTTTCCCTCTACATTATTGATCCTTTTAACAGAGAGAGGCAGCATGAATTATGAAAGCCATCGTCGGTTAGTGTGTTTGCCATCTCATTTTCAAAGCTGCTGCTGCTTGTGATAACTAGGGATATGCGTAGCAAAATTGGCTGTGTATAATTCATCAGCATTGCCTATAATACCTGTGGAAAAAGTGTCCCTTGAAGTTGCATTTACATATTTTACTCATTATTACACCACCTACTTACCTGGAGTAACATTGCATGTCCACACATATGTGTCTTATGTTAACTGAAATTTCTTTTATAGGGGCCGGGCGGTGGCGCTAGAGGTAAGGTGCCTGCCTTGCCTGCGCTAGCCTTGGACGGACTGCGGTTCGATCCCCCGGTATCCCATATGGTCCCCCAAGCCAGGAGCAACTTCTGAGCACATAGCCAGGAGTAACCCCTGAGCGTTACCGGGTGTGGCCCAAAAACCAAAAAAAAAAAGAAAGAAAGAAAGAAAGAAAGAAAGAAATTTCTTTTATAGACTGTTTATCTTTCTCTTTCAGCCAAGTTTAAACCACGAAACCTAAATTTGAATTCGGTTATGGTTTTGTAGGCATGTATAGTTTTATCTTGGATTTTATCTTATAATTTTGAGCCTTGGATTTCCTATAGACGATAAAAAGAAGTTGGCAAAAGATTTCAATTCTGAGGGCTGTAGAGATGTTGAGAGTAGGTAGATTGCTTGCCTTGCACAGGGGCAACTCCTGGGTCCGCTCCCCAGCACCCTAAATGGCCCCTCATATTTACAAGCAATAATTTCTGAATGCTGAGCCAGAATTAAGTCCTACACACAGTCAAGGGTGCCCCCCCCAAAAAAAAAACCCCTCAAATTTTACCCCCAAATAAAGGATTTCAATCCTGAACTTTGCCCTTGAATTGAAATGCTGGCCTCTTAAGGTAATCTAACCCTTTACGAAGCCACTCTCAGTTTTCAAAATCTGGATTCTTTTTCTGCAGCCTTTTGGTGGCTTGTGAGGTAATTTACTATTCCCCTTATTTTTAAACCCTGTGGTTTCTTTACCAGTTTTATTGTTTTTTTTTTTTTTTGGGGGGGGTCACACCTGGCAGTGCTCAGGGGTTACTCCTGGCTCTATGCTCAGAAATCGACCCTGGCAGGCTCGGGGGACCATATGAGATGCCGAGATTCGAACCAATGACCTTCTGCATGAAAGGCAAACGCCTTACCTCCATGCTATCTCTCCGGCCCCCAGTTTTATTCTTACAAAGCGTAATGCACATGCACCTTGAGTGATGTGACCCACATTTACTTCTGTAGGTGCTGCAGGTCCCCGGCTCTTTACCATTCACCAGATTGATGCCTGCACCAACAACCTGCCAAAAGCCCACACTTGGTAAGTTATTTTCAATTAACAACACTGGGTACCGTGTTGTTTCTGATGGATTTGGCTTTTTATTTATTGTTCCTACTACTAAATGAAAGTTTAAAAGGAATTTTTTATGATTTAAGATTATTCAGAAGTTTGTAGAATTCCTCAGAGTGGTAATCTTGAGGGAAATGGGACCTTTTTCCTTTAATTTTCCATGTGATATAGGAAGTGGGATGCATTAGAATACCCTTGCTAGGCCAATTGTGACTAATTTTTAATAAACTATGTGAAATCTGATTTGCTTATTCACAGCTTCAATCGAATAGACATTCCACCCTATGAAAGCTATGAAAAGTTGTATGAAAAGCTGCTAACGGCCATTGAAGAAACATGTGGATTCGCTGTGGAATGACAGACTTCAAGGGTTTGCCCAGGACTCTATATTTATACCCCTGACTGACTGCCTCCTTTCAGCAGTTTCAAGGATGCTGAAAAACAGAAAATATCCCTTCCCCCTCCCTTTTTAAAAAAGAAGTTTAGGACACTGTGAGGGGAAAGACAATTTTGAAATTCCTTTTCAAGGGAAAATAAGAGGTCCTCATGTTTTGCCATGAGGTCACATTCAGCTGCTATTTAAATTAGTATCTTGAACCTAAAGAATGCTGACTTTTCCTACATTTTCAGAGTTAGGCAGGATTCTACACCTAAAGACTACTACTATTTTTATAAAAGGTAAAATCTATTCAGATCACTCTGCAGATTTCAAGTCTCCAACATCAAGACAACTTCAGCAGTCGGTACAAGTCACATTTCTTTTTGATTGAATACATAATTTTGAACAGCTCCTGTACTTGCTCTTTGTAAAAATAAAGTAAAATAAAATTATTTTGAATTATTCTACCTTTATAAACAACTGACTAAAAGAATCATCCTTAAATATTTAAGCCATTTACATGTTTAGTTATATTTTGTACAGCAAAACATATTTTAAAAGCATATATTTCAACTTAAAGTGCGTTCTTTTTATATTTTTCAAGCATGAGTTTTCCTGTGCTATGATTTTAGTTGTCACATTCTTAATTCTTAATGCAACCCTTTAGTCTAATTTAGTAGCTTCATGGCTACATTATTATGCCCTCAGAGGCGGAGTTTTAAAAACAATATTTTTTATGTCAAGTCAGTATGACCAGGTATATTGGATTTACTTTTTATCTTAAATAGAAACACTGCATTTGTATAGAAACCCAGATCATGGTGAAGGGATGGACTTTTCTTCTTTTGCTGAATTAGTTTATCTGTACTACATAAACAGTTTCTTAAACCAAAGTCTCCGAGGACAAATGCACCTGACCTTAAAAGTAGAGTGTAAGTTTCTGTCAAGTAAAAGCCATCTTATTCTTCAGAATCTTATGACATTTTAATCAAAGTTATGAGGGTGGAAAAATTCATATTAAAGATTATGGTAGCAAATAGAATACCCTGCTTACCTAAAAAGTAAGGTGGTGGGTGGGTAGTGGGGCAAGGGATGGGATTACTAAAGAAACTGATTCTGGCTCTATAACTTAAAAAAAATTAAAGATTAATTTTGGAAGTATAAGGAAATCCCAGTTCTCTTGGTTGTGAAGATCAACATTTGATTTTGTTTTCTTATTTTTATTTATTTTGTTTTTTGGGCCACACCCGATGACGCTCAGGGGTTACTCCTGGCTATGCGCTCAGAAGTCGCTCCTGGCTTGGGGGACCGTATGGGATGCCGGTGGATCGAACCGCTGTTCATCCTAGGCTAGCGCTGGCAAGGCAGACACCTTACCTCTAGCGCCACCACACCGGCCCCAACATTTGATTTTGAACTGTACAGATTTCACTCTCAAGACTTGAGGGATTAAAAAAAAAAACAAAAACACTCGAGGGATGATGCACAATCCAGAAGCCAGCCTAAATCTTGGAATGAGGGGTTGGGAGAGAAAATCTGAACTCAAGGGTGGAGATTAAAAGTCAATTAGAATAAGTGCTATTTCGTTTTAACACTGATATGAAATAGAATATCACATTTTGATGAGAGAGCTTTTGTTTAAATTTTGCAGCTTAGTTATCAAGTTATAACTATTCTTTTATTTGATGGATTTGTTTTTAGTTTGAAAACTGAAGCATGGAGTTCTCTTAAAGGAATACTGGTTTAAGAGAGTGGGACAGAGTGAGATGAAGAAAGGCCTTGTTGGCATTAAAACAGGGGTCCTCTGACTTCCCAGCCCCTTTACCCAGAGCAGCTGCAGTTTTCCATTTAGATATTAGTATCCACAAAGCAGTCAGGGGGTGTGGGGAAGATGGGTGGGGTAGCAATTTGAATTTTGCTGCTTATAAAATATATTAAGAGCTACTTGGGCAGCATTCAGCCAAATTTAACTGCTACAGGCAAGCTAGTCTCATCACAACTGTGCAGTGGTAATGTATTTATGCTGACCTATTTCTTCCCAGTTTGTTTTCCTGCGGCTTTCTGATGTTCTGAAGCACATCTTGATCTGTACAGAGGTTTCTATATAGTATTTGGTGATCTGTTTTCAGCTTTCATGGTTGCACCCTTACTGGTTGCAGGTCCATCTTTCTTATATTAAAGCACTAGTGCAGTACAATTGTGCCTACTCTTATAATCTTTCAGTTCGTGATGAAGTGAGTGAAGTCGTAATTGACAGAAATGATGAATACTAACGTTATGAACAATAGGAAGCAGGCAAATACCATCGCTTTTAGTGCCTTTTTAACTTTATAATAAAGATATATTTAATAGAGCTTTAAACAAACTGCCCTAACAGTCTTCGATATCAACATAATTTATAAAGACAGTATGGCTTAGATTTCAGTTTTACAATGTTACCTGCTTATTTCTGTATAGGTGCTAAACATATCCTTTCCCCATGTGTCATTCAGCCTTGGACTTGCACTTCATATTTAATGTGAATATTTATTTCCGCATGTTCCTCTTATCTGATTTTTTTTCTAATTCTTCCTCTAGTTGTGTTAATTCACATACATGATTTTGTTGTTTCTATACTTGCCTTTCCATCACCCACGCTTACATATGAACCAGAGGTTACTTTGTAGAGCCCATCTGCAGTTCCGAGGTGAGTTTTGTTTCGGAGGGTCTTTTTACTTGGTGTCAAAACAGTGCTGTGGATAGTGTCCATCTTCTTTTGCACATAGTTTGTTGCCCCAAGTGGATTTATTTTTATCATGTATTTTTCTTCTATTTACAGTCCAGAGCACAAGTTTCCTTTTAAATACAATGTAATTTACTTTATTTTACAATACTACGTCTGCTTTGAACTTCTGGTGCATTGAACTGACTGTGCGATGCAAATGAGATCGTCCTGGCCATCTCTGCAGTGGAACGGAACAGCTCCTGTGCTGCAGTTTTGGAAGCCGCAGCCTGCGTCCACATGTAGCCTGTGTGATATTTAACATGGCCGGAGGATGATTGTACCAAATGCTGAGTTGTTTTGTTTCTAGATGTAATTAGTTCATTTGATGTAATATTCTTCCTTCCCTCAACTGACTTTTAAAGAAAAAATTTATCATTTTCATTGTATTTGTATTTATTACAGAGTGTTTTAGCTTTGATATTCTTTGTATTTCACTCTGTCGTTACATGAGCTTTATCAATAACATCTGTATAAATGGTTTTAAGAAATGAGCTGTGTATGTGCCCGTGCCGAAGTTGAGCAATAAATGAATGCTGTTTGCACTGTTGCAGCATCAAAGTTTTTAAAGAATACTGAGTTGATAATGAACGAGAGACTGTGAAGTCGGCAGTAGGTGAGCCAGAAAATGAGCATTTGGAGTGTTTTTGTTTTTGTTTGTTTGTTTGTTTTGGGCTACACTTGGCTGCACTCAGGGATTACTCCTGGCTATCTGTGTCACTGGGTGTGGCCCAAAAACCAAAAAAGGAAGGAAGGAAGAAAAGAAAAGAAAAAGAAAAATGCCTACATTAGGAAGAAAGGGAGAAAAGGAAGGAAAGAAGGAAGGAAAGAAAAGAAAAAGAAAAATGCCTACACTAGCCACAGTGACGCTCAGAGGTTCCTCCTGGCTCTGCGCTCAGAAATCACTCCTGGTAGACTTGGGGGACCATATGGGACACCAGGGATCAAACCCAGGTTCGTCCTGGGTCAGCCACATGCAAGGCAAATGCCCTAGCACAGGGGTCTCAAACTCAGTTTACCTGGGGGCCGCAGGAGGCAAAGTCGGGGTGATCCTTGAGTGCAAAGTCAGTAGTAAGCCTTGAACATTGGGGGTGTGTGACCCAAACAATTAAAGATTCCTCTAGGGCAGGGCCACAAAATGTTGTACGGAGGGCATTTGAGACCCCTGGTCTAGCACCATGCTATTGCTCTGGCCCCATTTATTAAAATTTGTAGTTTGTAACTAAGGACAAGATCCTTCACCTGCCAGTAAGATCCCTTCACCCCTTGGGTTAGGTGTTTTTTAAGAAAAATAGACTAAACCAGCTGTCTGAGAAACCTCCACATTAGGGACTCTTTAAGGAGTCCCTGGGAGGCTGCTTCTAGGATTACTTGTCTCCTCGGGACGACTTCTCAGAGATGTCAGCTCTTGTATAGAGAGGGCAGGACAGGCTTCTAGGACAACAAAAGCATACCGTGAGTGGAATGGAGTGCATTTGCCTAGGCCTGAGAGGAAGGTTAGCCAAATCCTTGGGTTCAGGGAGCAGAAGTTCCTTTTCTTTAGCCATTAAGGGACACCCGATAGCCTAATCATTAGCATTGGAATAGCAGTGGGAAATATGACAGAGGCAGGGCAAAGCAGGAAGAGTGACTTCAGAGGCTTGGTAGAGATGGAAATTGAGTTTCACAGGACTTTGAGGTAAACCTTATCTTGAGGTGACCACCGAAGTCTAGTCTGAGGGGGAAGTTCTCTCCTGTAGGACCCCCCTCATGAGTCCTGCTTGGGTGTGCTCTCTTTGGCACTTGCCTGTGGAACCAGGCCTTCCCAGGAAGCTCTGACAGAGTTCTTGAGGGGTTGTCCGAAGTTGGTGTGGGATCGTTCTGCTGGACCCTGCTTCGCCTCCTTTCCGCAACTGTGCTGTTGACTTTCCTGAGAATCTTCCCCACCATGTCTTCCCCTCTTCTATTCCTGTCATTGATGTAGCACAAAGATCAGAATGCCTCTCACCTGGGCTATTGTGCCTCTGCCTAATGCAGAAGGCAAAAGAAAGGACAGTGTCAGGACAGCAAGGCTCCACAAGGTGTTATTCTGCCAAGCCTGACATTTGTGTCTCGAGACTGGCAGCCACTGTTACGGTTCTTATTTTGCTGATGAATGGCTGGTATTTTGTGGGGACCCAATTTTAGCACACAGGGATGACTGCTATAAAATATAGCCTGAAAGCAGTATAGTGGGAAAGAGGGAAAGTTGGGGGCCAGCTCTCCAAGTAGTTACTGAGTAACCAGACAGACCTAGAGGTCAGATGGTAACTGGCTGAAGAAAGAGGGAGACCACATATAGTCTCTACACACCCTGGGCTCAGTTTTTTTTTCAGAGTACCCCAGGGAGCCTGAGGAAGTCCTCTCAGCACCCTTCAATTGCCCTTTTAGGAACCTGATGGAAGATGCAGAGAAATAACGTTCTCAGATCCTTCTTGTTAGTAAGCTCCCCAGATGGGGCATAGAGACAGAGGGAGCTTCAGATCTCCCCAAGTGTTGCCTTGGGCAAGATTAAGATTCTTGGTTCTCTGGCCCCCATCTTTATCACTTTATCACTGCTCCCAGACAAGTGGCCAGCTGATGAGAGCAGATGGCCAGTGTGGTAGGTTCGCCCAGGATGAGCAGCTGCTGCTGCTTGCTGTACACACTGGAAGGCTGGAGGGAGAGAGAAAGGATTGAGAGAAAGACTGAAACTGAATCAGCCTGGTGATGAAGATGTAAACTGACTGGCTTTTGCCAAAAGTATCTAGTTCTTATTATCTTTAAGTGACCAAAACTGAAAGCAAAGGATCTGAGAGCTAAATAGTCAAATCCAGTAAAAGATAGTAATTTAGGGTAATGTGAGCATGCAAGGCAAATGCCCTCCCCACTGTACTATCACTCTGGCCCAAACCTAATCAGATTTAAAGTTGTTGAAAGATAATTGGGCTGGAGATAAGGGGCTGAAGCAATAGTACAGCAGATAGGGCAGTTGCCTTGCACATGGCTAACCCCAATTTGATCTCTAGCACCTGATGTGGTCCCAAAATCCCACCAGGAGTAAGCCCTGAGCACCACTGGATGTGACCCAGAAACTAAACAACAAAAACTTAAGTGTGACCTTTTCTTTCTTTCAACAAATGTCTCTTGCACTCCTAGTCAGATTATCTACTAGTTAGTAGGTATTTTGATTTGGATGGTTGCTAGAAAAGTTTCAGACTGGGGGCAGAGAGATAGCATGGAGGTACATTTGCCTTGCATTCAGAATGTCAGTGGTTGGAATCCTGGCATCCCATATGGTCCCCTGAACACAGCCGGGCGTGATCCAACCCCCCCCCCCCCAAAGGTTCAGACTGGCTAAAACAGTTTGACAAATATCAATTTGATTTATTGTGTTCATATCACAAATATAATAAACAAGTACTATAAATTTCTCTTGTAGGATCTCTTCTGAGCAACTTTCAAATATGCAGTTGTATTTTATTGGGATGCAGGCTCAGGAGACCATTTATGGAGTCAAAGTGGGGTTGGCCACCTACAAGACAGAACCTTACCCTGTACTATATTTTAGCCTCTGCAGTAGTATCAATAGTATCATATGCCTTGCTGATTTATTTATTGCTGTAGGTGGCTTTCTACAGCGCCAGTGAGATTCCAATGAATCCACTTCAGGGAGAGTGGGTTATACGGGCGGTGAAATATGAAATAAATGATAACCACATACAAATATTGCATTATGGGGAGGCTGGAGAGAGAGCATGGAGGTAAGGCATTTGCCTTGTATGCAGGAGGATGGTGGTTTGATTCCTGGCATCCCATATGGTTCCCCGAGCCTGCCTGGAGCGATTTCTGAGCGTATAGCCAGGAGTAACCCCTGAGCGCTGCCGCGTGTGATCCAAAAACCAAAATAATAGCAAAAAAAACCGCCCAAATATTGTGTATGGGGACTCACGCCAACTTCCAAAGGTCTGGTTATAGAAAGAGATAAACTTACAGAATTATAGATAAACTATAAATTATAATAAAAATATATATTAAAAAAAGATAAATTATAGAGTCATACCTAGTAAATTCAGTAGCCTAATTCTACACTGGCCAAACCTGTTTGTTAGCAGGTATTCAAAATGACAGGGAAAGCCCCTGAGGCAAAGCCATCCTGCTATTGTGTACTAAGACAAGGAGAGAAGACTGTCTTTAAGATGCTACTTTGACTTGGCCTTTAGATGTAAATAGGCTGACAGAAAGAGAACTTGCTTGTCTTATTATTTGGTGAGGAAATTTCTCTGGGAAAGGGAATTTGATAGAGGCCCTATTTCCGGCCTGTCAATTTACAAGGGAGAAATAATATGAAAGCCAAATAAATGAAGGGACATGTGATGTTAGTACCAAAACATGAATTTCAGAAATATCTCTTTGGGAATTCCTCAACTATCCACGTAGAGCAAGAGCTCTCAGCGGGCCTTTTGAGGGAACCTGTGGGGTGATTCTAGCCATCTGCTCTAGGAAAATCTGAGGATTGTATCTAGTGGACCTGCTGAAATCCCCTAAATGGAGGTGCCTTATGTCAAGGCGTGACAATTTGTATTTGGCATTTAATGTCTTTGACCCCTTTTCCCATTCTTCCCTCCATCTATCCTCTATTTATAACCTTTCTTTATGGGTGTTTTAGTGTAGATTTGACATATAAGCGAGATCATCCACAATCCTTTTTGATTTCTACTTAGAATTAACACCTGTAAGGCTCAGATAGTACAGCAGGCAGGCCACTTATCTTGCATTCGGGTAAGAGCATTGGCCGGGTTTTGATCCCTGAGCCCTTCAGGAGTGATCCCTGACCACGAAACCTAAGCACTGATGTGTGTGGTTTTCCAAATCACAAGATTTCCTTTTTATGGCTAATATTCCATCAAGCACAATATTCCAGCCACATTCCATCACATGTACAATATTCCATTACACATAACCACCCTTTTTTGGTTTTTGGGTCACACCCAGCAGCACTCAGGTTACTTCTGGCTCTGTGCTTAGAAATCGCTCCTTTCAGGTTTGGGGGACCATAAGGGATGCTGAGGATAAAACCCAGATCCATCCTGGGTTGGCATCATGAAAGGAAAATGCCCAGAAGGTATTTTTTTTTAAATTTTTTTTTGCTTTGGGGTCACTCCTGGTGGTGCTCAGCTATTACTCCTGGCTCTGCTCACAAGTTGCTCCTGGCAGGCTCGGGACCATATGAGATACCAGGATTCGAACTGGGGTCCATCCTGTGTTGGCTGCAAGCAAGGCAAATGCCTTACTGCTGTGCTATCACTCCGGCCCCCCAAAGGTATTTTTTTTCTTTGGTTTCTGGGCCACACCTGGTGGCACTCAGGGGTCACCCCCTGGCTCTGCGCTCAGAAATTTCTCTTGGCAAGCATGAAGACCAAATGGGATACCAGGGATTGAACCCAGGTCAGCCACATGCAAGCAAGGCACATGCCCTACCCACTGTGCTATTGCTCTGGCACATATACACTTATCCGTCCACTTTTGGAACCTTAGCGATACTGGCTCTTACAAGTAGTGCTGAAGTAATCTATTTTATTATTTTAGTATTTAGTTTTTGTGGTTTTTGGGGGGTTACATCTATCAGTGTGTGAGGGCTACTTTTGGCTCTGTTCCACATGCCATGCAGTGCTAGGGATTGAACCTTAAGGTTTCCTGAAGGCAAAACGTGAGATTGTTTTTTTTTTTTTTTTATTTTTGGGCCACACCCGGTAATGCTCAGGGGTTACTCCTGGCTATGTGCTCAGAAGTTGCTCCTGGCTTGGGGGACCATATGGGACACCAGGGGATCGAACCGCGGTCCATCCAAGGCTAGCGCAGGCAAGGCAGGCACCTTACCTTTAGCGCCACCGCCCCGGCCCCAAAACGTGAGATTGTTATCTCATCAAGTGAGTTGTTTTTTTCTCTTTGCAAAAATACCCAGATGTGAAACTGCTAGCTTATATAGTTTACTTTTACTGGCTACCCTCATGGCTGCACTAGATCCAGTCCCTTCAGAACACTGTGATTTGCTTTGCTTTGCAACCTTACCAATATGTTTTCTGGATTTTCGTGTTTGTTTTTGGGTCATACCCGGCAATGCTTAGGAGTTAGTCCTGACTCTACGCTAAGGAATCGCTCCTGGCAGGCTCGAGGAACCTTACGGGATACCAGGATTCGAACCACCATCCTTCTTCGTCTAAAGGCAAACGCCTTACCGCTGTGCTCTCTCTCTCTGGCCCCATGTTTTCTGGATTTTAATTGATTTTGTTTTATGGGACTACCTGATGATGCTCTTGGCTCTGTGTTCAAGAATTACTCTTGATGGGGTTTGGGACACCATGTGGGATGCTGGGGATCAAATCTGAGTCAGCCACATTCAAGGCTATCAGCTATCTCTTCGTCTCATCTGCATGCTATTTTGATGATTGCTGTCTTAAGGTACAAGGTAATTTCTCATTAATGGTATTTACTTTTCATTTTTTAAAATTAGTGATATTCAGTGGTAAGGCGTTTGTCTTGCACGCAGCTGATCCAGGATTGATGATAGTGGTTCAAATCCCGGCATTCTATATGGTCCGCTGTGCCTGCCAAGAGTAACCCCTGAGCACTGCCAGGTGTGACCCAAAAACCAAAACAAACAAAAAATAGTGATATTGAATATCTTGTATCTGTTGGCTGTTTATTTCTTTGAAAATATTATCTCATTTAAAATTATGCATTTCGGTGCCAGAGAGATAGCATGGAGGTAAGGCGTTTGCCTTTCATGTAGGTCATTGGTTCGAATCCTGGCATCCCATATGGTCCCCCGAGCCTGCCAGGAGCAATTTCTGAGCATGGAGCCAGGAGTAACACGAACACTGCATGCTGTGACCCAAAAACAAAAAAAAAAAACAAGAACAAAATTTTATTATGCATTTGGAAGTATTTTATCCCATAGATGACCTTTCATTTCTTTGTGCATAGATTTTGATATACGTTCGTTTGTTTCCATTTGCTTTAGTTGCTCTTTTAGTATTAAATCCAGAAAAATAACTGATGTCAAAAAGCTGAGCATAAGGAAAAAAAAAGCTTACTACTTGTTTTCTTTTCAAGATATGCCTTATGATCAGATCCTTAAGCCATTTTAATCCACTAATAACAGATCCAAATCTTTAATCCATTCTTTTTTTGAGTATGGTAGAAGATTATGGTCAGGGTTGGTTTTTGTTCATGTGGCTATCAAGATCTCCCAACACCATTTATCAGATAGCCATGTTGGATTTGTTTGGTGATGGTGTGAGGGTGCTTTCCAAGTCCTGGGTCACATGCCTGAGGTCATAGGATGTTTGGACACCTTCATATGACATGCATGTGCTCTGAACCTTCTGTTTTCTCCCCAGCCTTCTCTTCCTGTCTTCCCAAGTTTCCCCCTCACACTAGGAATTAAAATTAAAATCAAATTTCAAACAGGCAAGTACTCTACCACTGACATACGTTTCTAACCTGGGAGATGGAAGTTTTTACAGGTAATTTGAGCTTTATGTATTTTAAAACATCACATCTGGGGCCGGAGAGATAGCACAGCGGTGTTTGCCTTACAAGCAGCCGACCCAGGACCCAAGGTGGTTGGTTCGAATCCTGGCGTCCCATATGGTCCCCCGTGCCTGCCAGGAGCTATTTCTGAGCAGATCGCCAGGAGTAACCTCTGAGCACCGCCGGGTGTGGCCCAAAAACCAAAAACCAAAAAAATAAATAAATAAATCACATCATTCAGATTCACTGGATGATTCTAATGGCTTTAAATGACAATTTAAACATGGTTTAGCTTGTCTAGATTTGTTTTGGGGCTGGTGAGGTGGCGCTAGAGGTAAGGTGTCTGCCTTGCAAGCACTAGCCAAGGAAGGACCACTGTTCGATCCCCCAGTGTCCCATATGGTCCCCCCAAGCCAGGGGCAATTTCTGAGCACCTAGCCAGGAGTAACCCCTGAGCATCAAATGGGTGTGGCCCGAAAAACCAAAAAAAAAAAATAGATTTGTTTGTTTTGGTTTTTGGGCCACACCCGGCGGTGCTCAGGGGTTACTCCTGGCTGTCTGCTCAGAATTAGCTCCTGGCAGGCACGGGGGACCATATGGGACACCGGGATTCGAACCAACCACCTTAGGTCCTGGATTGGCTGCTTGCAAGGCAAACGCCGCTGTGCTATCTCTCCGGGCCCAGCTTGTCTAAATTTGGACTTGGCTAGTAGATTCTTTAATAAACTCTAGTTAAGCTCCCCCCACATACTCCTTCCCACCACTGCCCAAGAGTTACTCCTGGTTCCGCCCTCAGGAATCACTCATGGTGGTGCTCGGGATTATATGGGGGGCTGGGGATCGAACTCGGGTAGATAGCATGAAAACAAGTGCTATACTCCCTTAAGACACAATCGTGTATGCTCTGCTGTTTTCATTTTCCATTGTGAAGTCTCTTCCTAATGCAAATAAATTTCTATATACAGATAGCGCCTTCACTAAGGGCTGTTTGTTTTTTGGGTAGCACGTGGCTCTGCGCTCAAAAGTCACTCCTGGCAGGCACGGGAGACCATATGGGATGCCAGGATTCGAACCACCATCTGCCCTGAATCTGCTGTGTGCAAGGCAAATGTGCTCTCTTTCTGGCCCAGGGCTGTTTCTTTTTTTCTTTTTTTTGGGGTGGGGGGCACACCCGGTGATGTTCCGGGTTACTCCTGGCTATGCACTCAGAAATCGTTCTTGGCTTGGGGGGGTCATATGGAACGGCAGGGGATCAAACCGTGGTCCATCCTAGGCTAGCTTGGGCAAGGCAGAGCCTTACTGGTTCACACCACCACTCAGGGTGCGAACCCCTAGGGCTGTTTCTTAACTCTAATTCATCCCATTCGTGTTTCTCAGAGGATACGCCAGTGTCCCACATGACAAGTAATGCATACCTTATACCTGGTGCATTATTTGACATGTGAACTTAAGGGCATAGAAAAAGAATATGTGCTCCCCCTCTTCTGCCCCTTTCAATTTTGTCTTTAAGAGGCCACTGCTCTCAAACCTATTAGCTAAATCTAAGATTTACCTTCCACATTTCTAAATATTAATATAGGCAGTTTTCCTACTTTGTTTTGTTAGCTCACATTATGTTGGAGAGAGTACAGCTGGTAAAATGCTTGCCCTGTATGCAGCCAACCTGGGTTCAATCCCTAATATCTTCTATGGTCCCTGAGCACCACCAGGAGTGATTGCTGAGTACAGAGCTCGTTAGGTGTGGTCCCAAAACAAGAAAGATTTAGCTCAGCACCTCATTATGTAATACTACCCCACCTCCTCACATGTTATTTTAGTTCTAAGTAGCTTTCAAACGTGTATTAACATCTGAGGTGTCTGCTCTGGGCCAGCAGATACCTCAAAGGCTTAATGTTTTGTACTCTGGAACATCTCAGTCACTGTTTGCTTCCCCAGCACCACTGATCCCTTTCTAGATACTTTTGTAACAAATGCCCCAACCCCCATTGGCTTAGTTACTTCATTTATGTTTCTACTTCTCAGAAATAAGTATCTTTTTTTTCCTTCGGATTTTTGGACCACACCTAGAGGCGCTCAGGGGTTAGTACTCCTGGCTCTGCACTTTGATATTACAATCCTGGCAAGGTTGTGGAACCTTGTGGAATGTCAGGGATTCAGTCTGGTCAGACCATTGTGCCACCCGTCAGCCCTCAGCTTTTTGCCACCCTCAGCAGGACTTAGGCCAACTCAGCCATGTACAGGATAAGTAAGCACCTTAGTTGCTGTATCATCTGGGGCCAAACTTATGGTTCTATCTTTATTTTGTTTTTAGGCCACACTGGTTACTCAGGGGTTATTCCTGGCTGTGCTCAGAAATCGCTACTGGCAGGCTTGGGGGATCATATGGGATGCCTGGGTCCATCCCGGGTGGCAGCATGCAAGGCAAACACCCTACTGCTGTGCTCACTCTGGCCATTGTTTTTTTTTTTTTTTTTTGGCCACACCCATGATTCTCAGGGATTATTTCTGGCTATGCGCTCAGAAATTGCTCCTGGCTTGGGGGACCATATGGGACGCCAGGGGATCAACTGTGGTACATCCTAGATCAGTGCGTGCAAGTACCACTTGCATCACTGTTCCAGCCCCCTGGTTCTACTTTTAAAAACAAATTTATTTTTATTTAATTTTGGTTTAGGGGCAACACCCAGTGGTGGTCAAGGGTTATGCCTGGCTTTGCACTCAGAAATTACTCCCGACTGTACTTGGGAGACCATATGGGATACTGGAGTTCAAACCTGGATAGGCCATGTGCAAGGCAAATACCCTATCTGCTGTGCTATCGATTCAGCCTCTGGTTCTCTTTCTGTTTTAGTCCCACAGCCAGTGGCTTGCTCCTTAAACCCAGGATGGTTGTATACAAGAACTTTGTCTATCTCTGACCCATTTTGAATTATTTTAAAATAATTTTTCCTTGACCCTGGCTAAGTTAGTTCTATTCTCTCCATGACAAATTCATTCTTTTTTGATTATTCCTAGTTACTTTTTTAGTATGGAAAAAAGCTGACAAGAAATAAACATTAGGGCTGAAGAGATAGCACTATGGTAGGGCGTTTGCCTCGCAAGCAGCCAACCCAGGATCAATGGTGGTTCAAATCCCGGCATCCCATATGGTCCTCCGTGCCTGCCAGGAATGATTTCTGAGCACGGAGCCAGGAGGAACCCCTCATATGCTGGGGACTGAATCCAGGATTCCCATGTGCAAAGCATGTGTGCTCCTGTCCACTGAGCTACCTTCTCGGCTTCATAAAACAAGACTTTTTGAAAGATTATAAACCATTTTATGTGTTGGAGAGAACAGAATTGAACTCAGGGCCTCACATATGTAAGGTAGTAATTGCTCTCCCACCAATATAAATCTTCAGTCACTAAAGCATCATTTTGAACAGTTCATTTAAGCATAAAATGAAATTTTATTTTATTTTTTTATTTTTATTTATTTTTTTTTTTGGTTTTTGGGCCACACCCAGCAATGCTCAGGGGTTACTCCTGGCTGTCTGCTCAGAAATAGCTCCTGGCAGGCACGGGGGACCATATGGGACACCGGGATTTGAACCAACCACCTTTGGTCCTGGATCGGCTGCTTGCAAGGCAAACACCGCTATGCTATCTCTCCGGGCCCGAAATTTTAAATCTATTCTTATTCATGGTAATACCGATTGTGTTTCTGATCAATTTTTCCAAACCTTTTCTGTATTATATTGCATTCAGATACCCACTTGTATGTATAGAGACTAAAATAGCATTGCACTTTATAGTACACTTTGTTCATTTTATTCAAGACTAGATTGTGGAAGTCTTTCCATCTAGATTTATTATTTTTCAGAATGTTTCGGCTCGTAGACATTTAGCCTTGTATATTTCCATTCACCTGTGCTACTCGTTGTTACAGTATGTTGCAGGAGAATGCCTGTCCCCATCATGCTCCAAACCTGGCTATCCAGCAAATCCTTCCCCCAGGAAACTGCTGTGTGGCACTGGACCACTGCCAGAGCCAGCAGTCAACTGCTCTTCTCCAGTACAATAAGCTCCCACCCCATCATGCTTCCTTTCTTCCCTGGGCCTCTGATGATATTCATACATTCGCCTCCATATTACTCCCCATGCCACTCTCCTCCCTCCTACTCCTTCCCTAGTTCCCTGTTGTCAGTCAGTCCACATATCCTGAACTGCTCTGGCGCAACAACTCTTGGCCTTCACCAAACCTTTCTCTCCATGGTAGTCATTATCCCCATGTGGGTTTCTCACATTTCACGCATACCAGAAATAGTTGCATGTATTCCACCCTGTTAAGGAAGCCCAAGTAGTGCTCAGAATGTCCTGAAGCCTTGCCCTTTAATACCTGACTAACCAACCAGGCCAGCAATTCAATCCAAGAACGAAGGATATAATGCTACTTGGTCCCTGTGGTGCCAGGGATGGAACTTGGGTTGGCTGCATGCCCAGCATGTACTTAAATGCTCTATGTCCCTGTGCTGGGTTAGTGTGTCAAAGCATGTCAAATTCAGATATTTCCTTCCCACCTGTACCTTCATGCTCTTTTTTGTTTTTGGGCCACACCCGACGTTGCTCAGGGGTTACTCCTGGCTGTCTGCTCAGAAATAGCTCCTGGCAGGCATGGGGGGACCATATGGGACAGCGGGATTCGAACCAACCACCTTAGGTCCTGGATTGGCTGCTTGCAAGGCAAATGCTGCTGTGCTATCTCTCTGGGCCCTTTTATGCTCTCTTTCCACTTCTTGTTTTCCTCATGTTATCAAATGATTCCATAAATGCATAAAGCCTCATAATACAGCTAGTAGAAAGAAAGCTACATATACATGTTATCTTTAAGGTTTAATCATATGTCCCACCTACCTCTGATGTCAAGAACATACTTCTCTTTTCTGAATTGGAGGGTGTTTTTTTGTTAACAAGTACTGTTGTATTTTGTTAACCTATGGCAACAAACTTCAGAAAATGGCTGAATCAAGGCTTGTTAATTGCATTAGTTCGAGGGTAATGAAAAATATGTGCCTTTACACTTTTAAGTAATAAACTTGAAAGGAGTAAACTGTAGGAGCTGGAGTGATAGCACAGCAGGTAAAGCATTTGCCTTGCATGTGGCCAACCTGACTTGAGTTCAATCCCCAGCGTTCCATATCTCCAGCCTGCCAGGAGTGATTTCTGAGCATAGCCAGGAGTAATACTGGAGTAGCCAGCATAGCTGAATATGGCTTAAAAGACAAAAAAAAAAAAAAAAAGGGGGGGGGTAAAACATTAAAGAAAATTTTAATTAAAACATTATTCATAAACTATTATAGAATGAGTACATTAGACATAGAAATTCATCTCCTGGTTTAGTTGACTGGCTCAATTCTGTTTCTGCTCTGGGAAATCCTTCAGAAGTCCCACTTAGGAAGTCATAAGGGATTTTTACTGAACTGAAAGGAAGCCAGGTGAAGCTGGGCTCTGAAGCGGTCAGCTTCTAATTCCCGAAAGAAAGCATCGTCGTCATTCTCTGTTACCATGTGCTGCAGTTTTTGAATTTCCTTCTCCATCTTAGACCTCAACTCTCTCTTCACCTTACATAACGTCTGAAAAGAGAATTCATGTCATTTTGCTATTCACAACGTTTATTCAAGCCCTCATCTATTTTTAATCACTTTCCACCTACAACCTCATCATCAAGCTCCTGCAGTAACTTAGCAGGAGCAGCTTGTAGAAATCTTCAACAGGTGAAGATAAAAATCATAGCATAGGGGCCACGAGAGACAGAACAGAGATAGGGCATTTGCCTTGCACCGCCCAACCCGAGATGGACGAGGGTTCGATACCCGGCGTCTTGTATAGTCCCCTGAGCCTGCCAGGAACGATTTCTGAGCTCAGAGCCAGGAATAATCTGAATGCCCCTGGGCGTGCCCCCCACCCCCCAAATGAACAACAACAAAAATCATAGCATAACAGTTACTTTCTGTCCACCATCCACAACACACCAAAAGAACCCAAACAATCGCTTCTATAGTTTATTACCTGTGCCTGGGATTTCTCCCTGGCTTTGAGTTCTCGATGTTCCTGTGATATAGCTTCTGCCAGCAATGCAAACTGTTGAAGGGAAAAGGAAATCGTAAGTCATCAATAATCCAAATACTGCAATTCTTAGGTTTAAAATCTCATTTATGGTTTTTTGTTTTGTTTTTTGGGCCACACCCGGCAGTGTTCAGGGGTTACTCCTGGCTATCTGCTCAGAAATAGCTCCTGGCTGGCACGGCGGACCATATGGGACGCTGGGATTCAAACCAACCACCTTAGGTCCTGGGTCGGCTGCTTTCGAGGCAAACACCGCTGTGCTATCTTTCCGGCCCTACGTTTAAAATCTTAATTTTAGCAGAAATAAGGCATGTTGTAGTCAAGTATTAGTTTATATCTCAAATTTCCAAAGTATTGTTAGTTTGAGCTGTATAGTCCTGAATAAAAAATGTTGAGACTTTTTAACACATGGTAATGACTTTTCAAGTCTGACCTGGTCTTTATAGTAGTTCTCCATTGAGTCCAGTTCATTCTGGTGCTGTCTCTTTTGTTCATCTCGCTTTTCTTTGGCATAGTTTCTTAGGTCTCGTAATCTCTGCTTCTGAATTTGTAAACCTTCTTCAAATAGTTTCTTAAATATCTGTCAGTATTCAGAAAAATTATATTTATGGTGAGCTTTTCTAGAGGTATACACTAAATAGTATTTCAGAGTTACCCCTTTAAGAGCCATACGTAGTACAGTGGGTAAGGTTCTTGCCTTGCATGTAGCCAACCTGGACTTAATCATTGGTATATCAGGAATGATTCCTTAATACAGCCAGATGTGACTCCCAAACAGATACCCCTTTAAAATGCTCTATTCCTAGAGTTCTTTAACCATGATTCTAGAATATTTTCATTGTTCCAAAAAATAATCCCATACCTACTAGTAGTCAGTTCCCCCCCTTTTAAAGAGTCCATTTTTTTTTTTTTTTGGTTTCTTTTGGGCCCCACCCGGCAGTGCTCAGGGGTTACTCCTGGCTGTCTGCTCAGAAATAGCTCCTGGCAGGCACGGGGGACCATATGGGACACCGGGATTCGAACCAACCACCTTTGGTCCTGGATCGGCTGCTTGCAAGGCAAACGCCGCTGTGCTATCTCTCCAGGTCCTAGCGAGTCCATTTTTTATGTCTAGATTTTTGCCCATTCTAGAATTTCATGTAAAACGAAATCAAATAATTTTGTAACCTTTTGTATCTTCTTTTACTTAGCATATTCCAGGATTCATCTATATTGTAGTATCATACATAACTCCTTTTTTCAAAATGCTATATTATCACATTGTTAATCTAGCAACCATTTTTTATTCATTAATCTGGGTGGTATCCTATGTTTGGGTGTTTGTATGGATATTTTATCTATAATTAAAACTGCATGTAGGGGGGCAGGAGCAAGAGTCTAGTGAATAACCCAGGTTCGATCCCTGCATCTCAAATAGTCCCTCTGGCCTGCCAAGAGTGATTCTTGAGTGCAGAGCCTGGAGTAACCCAAGTACCACTGGGTGTGGCTCAAAAACAAAAAGGAAGAACAAACAAACAAACAAAAAAAGCCCTGCTCCTAGGGTAAATATGGCAGTTCTATTATATTTAAAAGGATATATTAAAGTGGTAACATCTGAGGAATTGTCAGACCATTCAAAAGTGGCTGGACCATTTTATAACTTCACCTGTATGATAGAGGTCATAACCTCCACAACCTGCCAAAACATTGAAAAAAACCCAAATCTTTATAAATCATCTTAGTGTGAGTGGTATGTTACTGTGGTGTTGATTTTTATCTCTAGAATGACTAATGGTTTTTTTTTTTTTTGGGGGGGGGGGGTTTGGGTCACACCTGACAGCGCTCAGGGGTTACTCCTGGATCTATGCTCAGAAATCGCTCCTGCAGGCTCGGGGGACCATATGGAATGCCAAAATTCGAACCACCATCCTTCTGCATGCATCCTTCTGCCCTGCCTCCATGTTCTCTCTCCGGCCCTAGAATAACTAATGGTTTTGAGCATCTTTTTCTCTGTCTCCAAGATTCTTTCAGAGAAGAATTCTCAAGAAGCTGGTAAAATCCAGAGCAGAACCAAATGCTGTTATCTATATAAGTGCATAATTGAAGATCAGACGTTATTCCAATGATGTGGATCTGCTTCCACTGATCATTAACTGTGTTCTTTTTTTCTTTGGTGAGAAGGAAACTTCCCCAGAAATGCTGTACTAGGGGGATGATCATGTGTTTCAGCCTTCTCAGCCAGATCCCTGGCCCCTAGTTAATAAGAATTGTAGATCAGAGGAATGATTCACGGTTATACTTCACTCATTCCTTTGAGTCCTATTTTTTAGAAATAATTTAGTTCAACTAACTATATTTAATTAATTTTACTCTAGAGATGAGTAGTAGATGATTTATTGCCAATTTGGAATCTAAAACATTAGATACTTTAGCTAGATTGGTATGAAATGACAAGTATTTTGTGGAACTATCTCATAGTTAATTTACCAGGGGTCTCTAACTCAATTTACCTGGGGACTGCAGGAGGCAAAGTCGGGGTGATCCTTGAGTGCAAAGTCAGTAGTAAGCCTTGAACATTGGGGGTATGACCCAAACAACTAAAACAAAACAAAACAAAAAAAGATTCCTCTAGGGCAAGGCCACAAAATGTTGTACAGAGGGCCGTTTCTGGCCCGTGAGCTGCAAGTTTGAGACCCCTGATTTAACCCATACTATCCTCTTGACTTTATCCTAATTCATCTATTCACACTTTTAATTCCCATCTCTTATAACAACCTGTTTTCAACCCCTGGCGAAATAGCTGTATGCAGGAGATCAGTAAGATCTCACAGAGATGAGCATTTTAGGGCTTGGATGAGAAAGCTACATTACCATTTCTTCCCGAGTCCTCATTCTCATTATTTTTGAACGTAAGTGAACTCTATATTCATCATAATATTTTCGGGCACGAACAATCTGCTGTCGATTTTCTTTTATCTTTGATTGGGTATATTTCTGTCTGTGAATGCGGTCCTTGAAGTCTTGCTAAGGAAGGAAATGGGAAGAGGAAAAGAAGTAAGGACAAAGGGCGACATACAGTGTTCAGATCTACCCCTTGCCATCACGTGCTTCAAGTATAAATCAGATGTAGAGGGTCAGTGACCTGCTACCTAGACACCTAAGAGTGAAAGATGGTTGTCCCCCAGAAGCACTCACTGCCATAGAACAGTATGGGCATAAGAATTTCATTTTCCAGGGGCCAGAAAGATAGCATGGAGTTAAGGCACTTGCCTTGCATGCAGAAGGATGATGGTTCAAATCCTGGCATCCCATATGGTCCCCTGAGCCTGCCAGGAGCGATTTCTGAGCATAGAGCCAGGAATCACCCCTGAGTGCTGCTGGGTATGACCCAAAAACCAAAAACCAAAAAAAAAAAAAAAAAAAAAAAAAAAAAAAAGAATTTCAGAATTTCATTTCCCCATCCACTATGATTGGTTTCACCTTAAAAGAAGATAGGGACTAGGGGCCGGGCGGTGGCGCTAAAGGTAAGGTGCCTGCCTGCCTTGCCTGCGCTAGCGTTGGACGGACCGCGGTTCGATCCCCCGGTGTCCCATATGGTCCCCCAAGCCAGGAGCAACATCTGAGCACATAGCCAGGAGTAACCCCTGAGCGTTACCGGGTGTGGCCCAAAAAAACCAAAAACCAAAAACCAAAAAAAAAAAAAAAAAAAAAGAAGATAGGGACTAGAGAGAAAACAGGGATTAAGGCATTGTCTTGCATGCAATTGACCTATTTTTGATCTCTAGAACCACCTATAATTTTTCCAGGTGTGGCCCCAAAATAAGAATCCCCGGCCCCCAAAATTGAACAAAAGAAGCCAGGAAGATAAATGAGGGAGTTGAAAAGAGTTGGGGCCCTGAGATCGATTCCCCAGTACAGTACTTCATGATATCCTGGGCACCACATGATGAGATTAAGAAACAGTGGATGCTGGGAGGGCTGAGAAGGAAAAAGGCACTTTATTCTCTAGAATTGTTTGGGATTGTTCTGGCAGTTTGTTTCTTTTTTCTTTTCTTTTCTTTTCTTTTTTTTTTGGCAATTTATTTCTCCCTCTGGCAGCATGCCTTTCACCTCTGTCTTCATGATACCATACAGAGGATGTTGTGTAATATACAGCTCTCTAATAATCCATAACAGAGGCTCATCAACTACCTTCCTATTGTACTAAAAAAAAAAAACAACACCTAGTATTAAGCACCTGGCAACTCAAAGGGACTATGGAAGTAGATACAATTAAAACCCCAATCTGCCCATTGCTAATATGTGGTGATGATGATGGGGGGGATAGGAGAGAGAGATAAGGACACACACATGGACCTAGGGCAAGTTAAAGCCTCATTTCATGGACAAATCCCCATTGCATCACAGACCAAATAAAACTATATATAAGGCAATCAGCATTTCGTTAATTTTAGTTAAACCCTTAATGATACATACCATAGGCAAGTTTGGAGGTTAAAAAAGCCTTGGGACACAGATTCCATAGCAAAAGTAATAAATATTATTTAAGAATGTAATATGTTATTTGCTCTTGACATACCAGTCTCTTGTTATGTTCGTATTCTTTCTTGACAAGTGCAGTAAGGAGTTCATGCTTCCTTAAGGCCTCTTCAATCTTTAGCGGGAACAGAAGGAAAAGTGGTGAGTAACCCCATACATATGAGGCTGGGTGACCCTGGCTCAAATCTCCACCCACTCCCAATGCTGTTGACTAGTTTTTCCCCTCTGGTTTTAAATTCCTATGCCTAAAATTGATAGCTGACTCACTTCATCCTGAAGTTTCTTCTTTGATTGATTTTCTCTACACGCATCTTTTTTGAGTTGTTCAATCTGTGCGATTTGCTTTTTCCACATTTTGTTCAGAGTTTGGCCAGAAACATAGAGAAATGGAAATTGCTCCAGCATCAAGGGCAGGAGATTTTGATCATTTATTTTCACTGTAAAATTAAAATAAATAAATAAATAACTAAAAAGGACTTACTGACAGCTTTTATTAGCAACCTTCACCCCACCTTTCTGGTAGATCAAAGCTTTTCTAAGTAATGGTGATGGTGGTTCTGATCCTATAAAGAACAATTCTAATGTCTATTACTACTGATTTTCCCTCCCACCACTAAGGGTGAACATAAGCTATGACAAGTTGATTAATGACATGGACTTTTATGAAGTCCCCTCTAAAAGTTCAACACTTAGTGCCTGAGGTAGATCAATGTGTGTGTTCAGATTCCTCAAACCTGATAGGAACAATTCTGACTATGGGATGCATAAAAGCCAAGAGTCTTTTAAAGCTGTACCCTGGTACTTCACATGACTCCGTTTCCCTCATAATGTGACTCCTTACGCTCACCAACAACATCTGTCAAGATAACTGGTGCTGAACAGGCCATCTGCTTGCTGTGGAGCCCCTTCCCAAAGCAAAAAGCAACCACTGTGAGTCAGCAGAGAGTGCCTCTTTCGGTGTCAATGTATAGATGTTCCTAAGCTGGTATTTGCCAGTTCTAGCCTTGCGGAAATCTACAGAATTCAACCATATGGCAGTGATAAAAGAACTTTTCTCCAGTTAGCTGGTCAATGTTTTTTCAGTGTTTTGTCCTTGAAATGTAGAACACTTTCAAAAGATGCCAGTTTTCCATGAAGTACAATTTTGTGGTTCTTACTTGGAACTGCTTTGCTGGGCTTTGACAAGCCATCTCGTGGGCTATGAGTTGTGGTTCTTCTAGAATACATCTTCCAGGGCTGACTGCATTTTGGAGTTCCTTTATGAACAGATTCTCTGTATATTTTCCTCTTCAAAACATATAAGTTGATTAGAAATAAAAGTCTAATAACTCATTTTCATACATACTGACAAATATAACTAATTTTCACTTAGAACATCTTCAATTTTTAAAAATCTGGTTGCTACTTCTCTATGTCAAAATCATATATTTTTTTTGGTTCTCTGGTATCCCCTGGAACTTGAAAAAAAAGCACTAAATCTTCAGTTCCATAGCAACCCAACTCTTAAGTACAACTACTAATATAGACATTTCTTTGACAATTTTCTCTATGAAGATTATAAAAGTTCTTAAATAGTACACAGTAATTACCATAATGTACTTATTGTCACTTGTTCATTAATATTTTAGCACATAAATTTTTAGTTTAGCACTTTCCTGATCTTTAGAAAGACATCACTACCACCACCACCCCCCTCAAAAAAAAAAAAGGTTTGGGTTGTCTTCCAATATATAGAACTGGGATTTGTTTTTCTTTTTCTACTTTTCCTTGTCAGTCTACATTTTTACTTCTTAACTGTGGATTCTGAAAAGTTTGGCAACTGTTTAAGAGGATTCTTAATGTGCAACAACAAAAATACTAATTCAAACTTAGGGATGTTGGAGATTGAACAAAGGTCAGCTGCATGCAGATCAAGTGTCTTACCCTCCTATACTATCACTCTGGCTCAATACTCTCTTTTTCTTTCTTTCTTTTTTTTTTTTTGTGGTTTTTGGGTCACACCCGGCAGTGCTAAGGGGTTACTCCTGGCTCCAGGCTCAGAAATTGGTCCTGGCAGGCACGGGGGACCATATGGGACGCCGGGATTTGAATCGATGACCTTCTGCATGAAAAGCAAACGCCTTACCTCCATGCTATCTCTCCGGCCCCCAATACTCTCTTTTTCTAAGAAACTGATAATGCCCCATGGATTCTAATTTCCTTTAAACAATATTATTTCTTTACACTTCCACCAACCAGATAAAATGGCATTTGTTATAGTGAAGACTTTTACCCACTGTTTCCTCCTCGTCACTGATTCCTGGAGGTTCAATATTCTCTTGAATTTTATGTCTTCTTAATTCTTTTTCAAATGCTTCAGTCATTACCTAGAAGGGCAAAGGCCAATTAGTACTATAGTTGTAAAAAAAAAAAAAAAAAGGCACAAATGGAAGTGACGGGGGAATGATCTAATGTCCTGAATATAAATGTATGTTAAAAGATTTTAATTGGGACATAAAATAACTTCTTTACCTACCACAGATTTTCATTAAAAATTTTAATTATATTTGGATACTCCAAGTGGAAGTTAGATGCTAAATTACACACTAAATCACAACCCTCTCTCTTTCCATATTGGGTACTTTCACCCTATCTATATTATTCAAGAAGCCTGACAACATTTAATACAGTCTGTCATCTCCTATATGTACTCTCACCAAATCTACTCCTAACCTACTAGTGCAATAAATTTTATATCTGATAAGTTTTCTTAGCATTTCATAAGATTCATGCTTTTTAGTTAGAAACATAAACATTATTTCAGTTTTCTTTTTTTTTTTTTTTTTTTTGGTTTTTGGGTCACACCCGGCAGTGCTCAGGGGTTACTCCTGGCTGTCTGCTCAGAAATAGCTCCTGGCAGGCACGGGGGACCATATGGGACACCGGGATTCGAACCAACCACCTTAGGTCCTGGATAGGCTGCTTGCAAGGCAAACGCCGCTGTGCTATCTCTCCGGGCCCATTATTTCAGTTTTCTATTATCTATTCAGTTCAAGTGCATTTTATTTGGGAGGGGGGGATTTGGGTAATACCCGGCAGCACTCAGGGGTTACTCGGGGAACTATATGGGATGCTGGGAATTGAACCAGAGTCTGTCCGGGGTGGTCCTGTACAAGGTAAATGCCCTACCACTGTGCTATCGCACAGTGAATGCTAATGCATTCTAAGCCTTCAATCAACAGCAGTTTATTGTAGCAACTGAGGGGAAATATTCTGTGCTCAGAAGGAATCCAAAAGGGATATACCTTTGCCTGGAATCTCCGCTTATCAGTTTCTTTAGGCTTCTGACTCTTATTCTCCATAAGGAATGGTTTGTTTTTATGTACTGGTGATGGAGAGAGTGAATGAGATCTATAGTGTGGCTTTCTACGCACAGCAAGTCCTATAGCACAGAAGAGACGTGCAAGGTTAGATCCTGACAACCAGAAATGTTCAATCAAAACGAAATGTTTGTTCATTTTTAGTAAAACAGCTTATGCTTATGAATGTATTCAATGTGTTCCCTCATATAACTAATCTATATGTTTAGTCACAACACATAAACAAAAAATGTGTACTATCATTACTTAGGTTCTATAGTCAACTCTGGAAAGAGTAAAACAAATGTTTTGTAATTAAAAATGGTGGGGAGGCTGGAGAGATAGGATGGAGGTAAGGCATTTGCCTTTTATGCAGAAGGTCGGTGATTCGAATCCCGGCATCCCATATGGTCCCCTGAGCCTGCTGGGGGCAATTTCTGAGCATAGAGCCAGGAGTAATCCCTGAGAGCTGCTGGGTGTGACCCAACCCCCCCCAAATAATGGTGGGGAGGGGGGGTCGGAGAGATAGCACAGCAGTAGGGCATTTGCCTTGCATGCAGCCGATTCAGGATGGATGGTGTTTCGAATCCTGGCATCTTATATGGTCCCACGTGCCTGCCAGGGGTGATTTCTGAGCAGAGCCAGGAGTAACTCATGAGCGTAGCAGTTGTGACCCAAAAAACAAACAAAAAAAAAAAAACAAAAAAAAAGATGGAGAGGGCAGAGACCATATAGGGCTTAAGGCACTTGCCTTGTAATGTAGCTAACACTGTTCACAGTGACCTGCTAGAGGTTTGTCTAAGCCAGGGGTCTCAAACTTGCAGCCCATGGGCCGCAAACGGCCCTCATACAACATTTTGTGGCCCTGCCATAGAGGAATCTTTGTTTTGTTTTAGTTGTTTGGGTCACACCTTACTACTGACTTTGCACTCAAGGATCACCCCGACTTTGCCTCCTGCGGCCCACAGGTAAATTGAGTTTGAGACCCCTGGTCTAAGCAAAGCCAGGAATAGCCCGAGATTAGCTTCATGTGATTCCCCCCCCCCCCAATTTCCCTAAAAGGTGAGGGAAAATAAAAATATAGAGCATGTAGAGATGGACTGATGGTACAAGTCAGTTACTTGCCTTGCAATGTGACCTGGGTTCAATTCCTGACACATCTGATATCCTGAGGCCTGCCAGAAGTGATCCCTTAGCACAGAGCCAGGAATAAACCCTGAGTACCAATGGATGTGCTCCCACCCACAAAAAAAAGGCAGAAGAGGGGCCGTGAAGGTAGCGCTAGAGTTAAGGTGTCTGCCTTGCAAGCACTAGCGTAGGATGGACCGAGGTTTGATCCCCCGGCATCCCATATGGTCCCCCAAAGCCAGGGGCGATTTCTGAGCATATAGCCAGGAGTAACCCCTGAATGTCAAACGAGTGTGGCCCAAAAAAACCCCCAAAAAACAAAAATGAGGGGCCGGGCGGTGGCGCTGGAGGTAAGGTGCCTGCCTTGCCAGCGCTAGCCTAGGACGGACCGCGGTTCGATCCCCCGGCGCCCCATATGGTCCCCCAAGAAGCCAGGAGCAACTTCTGAGCGCATAGCCTGGAGTAACCCCTGAGCGTCACAGGGTGTGGCCCAAAAACCAAAAAAAAAAAAAAAAAAAAAAAAAAAAAAAAAAAAACAAAAATGAAAACAAAAAAAGGCAGAAGACAGGTGGGAAGGATAAACAGAGTAATTTTTGGTAGTATATAAGCAGTATACATACCCAATGGTAAGAAGCTAAAGTCCTAAAATTCTGTAATACTGCAAATGTATGATAAATCAGTAATTTAAATAAATAAAACAATGAAAACAAATGTATTATGATCAGTTATGTCAATTATGTAATGCATTTTCTTTAAATAAATTAAAAATGAGAAATAAAAAGGGGCCGGAGAGATAGCATGGAATTTGCCTTGTATGGAGGACAGTGGTTCGAATCCCGCAATTCCATATGGTCCCCCGAGCCTGCCAGGAGAGATTTCTAAGCACAGAGCCAGGATAACCCCTGAGCGCTGCATGCTGTGACCCAAAACCAAAACAAAACAAAAATAAATTTAAAAAAACATAAAAAATAAATAAAACATTAGAAACTAAAAGAAAATTAAAAGAAAAACACTTTTTTTATTTTTTTTTTATTTTTTGGTGGTTTTTGGGTCACACCCGGCAGTGCTCAGGGGTTATTCCTGGCTCCAGGCTCAGAAGTTGCTCCTGGCAGGCACGGGGGACCATATGGGGCGCCGGGATTCGAACCGATGACCTCCTGCATGAAAGGCAAATGCCTTACCTCCATGCTATCTCTCCGGCCCCCAACACTTTTTATTTCATGCAACAACAACGTATTTACAAAATTAAAAAATAGGGGCCGGAGAGATAGCACAGCGGTGTTTGCCCTGCAAGCAGCCAATGCAGGACCTAAGGTGGTTGGTTCGAATCCCGGTGTCCCATATGGTCCCCCGTGCCAGCCAGGAGCTATTTCTGAGCAGACAGCCAGGAGTAACCCCTGAGCACCGCCGGGTGTGACCCAAAAAACAAAAAAAAAAAGTTTAAAAATAATTAAAGAATTAAATGATATCTAGGGGCTGGAGAGACAGAATAGGCTTAAAGTACTTGCCTTACATGTGGCAGACCCCAGTTTGGTCACTGGCACTACCAGGAATGACCTTGCAAAACAATCAGCCCTGAGCATCACTAGTATGCCTAAACAACCTCCTATATCCTCAAATGGAACCTAAGGCACAAGTAATAAAAATAAAGCAGAGTTATATCAAATTAAAACGCTCTGCATGGCAAAATAAATGATAAAATGAAAGGCAATATATGAAATAGGTCCCTAGGTTTGATTCCAGGTACCGCCAAGGGAAAGCACAGATGTGTACCTTCATGGTCTTCTAACCAAAAATAAAACAAAACAAAGATGACAAGAGAGGAACTTTGAGAATGCACTTACTTTAAGGGAAATAAGAACAAATTATAATGAGGTCAAGGAGACGCCAACACCTTTTTTTTTAAATTCGTTTTTGTTTTTGGGTCACATCCAGCGGTGCTCCTGCCAGGCTTGGAGGACCACATGGGATGCCAGGAATCGACCCGGGATCGAGTGCAAGGCAAATGCCCTACCACTGTGCTATCTCTCTGGCCCCAACACTTTTTAATTTTTGGTTGACTGAGTCAAACTCAGCTATGTTCAACCCTTTTTAAAAATAAAAGTGTAGGTCTGCAGGTAATTGTTAACGTAAGATTTTATGGCGAAGATAAAGGTGGGGTTTTTTGTTTCAGGGGAGGGCACACCAAGCATCTCTTGGGTTACTCCTGGCTTTGCACTCAAATCACACCTGGCAGGCTCACGGGATCAATTCCAGGTCAGCCGCAATGCAAGGCAAGTGCCCTACTCGCTGTGCTATCACTCCAGCCCCTGATAAAGTTTCTGATCTTATTTTTGACCCCTTTATATATTTCTGAAATATTAAAATAAGATCTGTTTTTGATGTGGGGCAGGAAGTGGATAGAACCCATGGCCACATACAGGTGAAGCATGTGCTGCCAACACTGGCTGAGAGGGCTCACTGGAACAGATGAAGCATCTGGGACCTCACTGCACTTTACTGGCTGGCCTTTCCAGCAGGTACCTGGCCGTCGCCTCTTCAGCTCACGTTCCATGACGCTGTCACTGTGCTGAGACAGTGTGTCTTCCATTTGAACATTCTCTTCATAAGAGTCAGACTTCATAACTCGATCACCCAGAGCACTTTTTAACATCTACGAGGAAAATTCTTTTCAACATCTTGCACTGATTTCAGTGAAAAGTTGAATGGAGTAAACAAATATTTTTTTTTTTTTTTGGTTTTTGGGCCACACCCGTTTGACGCTCAGGGGTTACTCCTGGCTATGTGCTCAGAAATCGCCCCTGGCTTGGGGGGACCATATGGGACGCCGGGGGATCGAACCGTGGTCCGTTCCTTGGTAGAGCTTACAAGGCAGACACCTTATCTCTAGCGCCACCTTCCCGGCCCCGTAAACAAATATTTTTAAAGGTTTTCTTGATAATTAGGCACTAATACCATATTTTCAGATACTTTAGTTTTTACAGAGTATATTTATAGCAGTATATTAGCTATACACTACACAGAGCCAATAAATGTAGTCAAGGGAAATTTCATTCTGATATTCAATAACCCAAACTGTAATATATATTTGTAAGAATGAGAGATCTGTGCAATAACATACCAAATCTGTCTTTAGAAACAAAATGGAAAACATCCCGATGCAATTACATTACAATCGTTAAAAATACTGATTTCGGGGCCGGGAAGGTGGCGCTAGAGATAAGGTGTCTGCCTTGTAAGCGCTACCAAGGAACGGACCGCGGTTCGATCCCCCGGCGTCCCATATGGTCCCCCCAAGCCAGGGGCGATTTCTGAGCACATAGCCAGGAGTAACCCCTGAGCATCAAACGGGTGTGGCCCAAAAACCAAAAAAAAAAAAAAAAAAAAAAAAAAAAAAAAAAAAAAAAAATACTGATTTCACTCTCATGGAATTCAGTAGAATTTGGATAAATCTATCAGTTCATGGAAGTCATGGAAAGTTAGGGAGAATATTTCTCATGCTATGTCCTACATACCTGAATTATGGAATATTTTCACAATAACCATGACACAATTTTCTAGTACCTTTATTTTCACCTTTAATTGAAAGATCATTTAAATGTTCACCAACAATGGTAATCTCAATATCTATTTAAAAAATATCTCGATATCTATTAAAAAAAAAAGAAAAGTAAAAGACTTGCCGAATCTAGTTCAGTAAACCGCTGGGTGAGTTTCTCTGACACCGACTGTAATCCATGCTCTGCCAACCTCTTTCTTAGTCTCTGAGAGAAAGATGAATCCCAGTTCGAGGCTGCAGCATTTTTTTCATGTCTGTGGTGGTAAGTGTGATCATGTGAGATTTGCGCAGTCAAGAATATATTACTGGGGCTGGAGAGATAGCATGGAGGTAAGGCGTTTGCCTTTCATGCAGAAGGTCATCGGTTCGAATCCCAGCGTCCCATATGCCTGCCAGGAGCAATTTCTGAGCATGGAGCCAGGAATAACCCCTGAGCACTGCCGGGTGTGACCCCCCAAAAAAAACCACAAAAAAAAAAAAAAAAAAAAAAAAAGAAAAGAATATATTACTGGGGCCAGAGAAATAGCATGGAGGTAAGGCATTTGCCTTGCATGCAGAAGGATGGTGGTTTGAATCCCAGTATCCCATATGGTCCCCCGAGCCTGCCAGGAGTGATTTCTGAGCATAGAGCCAGGAGTAACCCCTGAGTGCTCCTGAGTGTGACCCAAAAACCACACACACAAAAAAGAATATATTACTGGGGCCAGAGTGGTGGTGCAAGCGGTAAGGTGTCTGCCTTGCCCGCGCTAGACTAGGACGGACCCCGAGCCTGCCAGAAGCGATTTCTGGACACAGAGCCAGGAGCAACTCCTGAGCACTGCCGGGTGTGACCCAAAAATAAAAAAAAGAATATATTACTTAGTTCAAGATAACCATCATATGTCTTTGCCAACTCTGACGTCTGCAGTGATGTTACCTTTTTCCTTTGGGCAGTTTTCTCGTCCTAGGGCTTTGAACTAAGATTGGATGTATTTCCTGTTTGTTATCCTCAGGCAACTTGGAGGTTAAGAAACTGCTATTATCTGCTTCCTGTAGAAAACAAAATGTTTATTTGAAAAAACTAGGCACAGTAAGTTTAGAAATAGGAGCAATGGATGATCTGTGACACAAAGGTAAACCCCTTTGTTTTACATTTTTCATTTTAAAAATTATCTCTTGGGGGGCCAGCGAGGTGGCGTTAGAGGTAAGGTGTCTGCCTTGCAAGCATCACTGGGTGTGGCCCAAAAGCAAAGAAAAAGAAAAGAGGGGATCAGGGATGTAGCCTAAATGGTTAAGCCTTGCACATACAAGGCTTAATCTTCAGGGTGACCATCCTAATAATATCAGCAATAAAGAGGGGAAGAGTGAAAACAAATAAATATATCAAGATATTAATAGAAGCTATTTCTCTATAGGCTGGAGAAATAGTATTGTGGATAGGGCTTTTATGTGGCCGACCCTACCCCTCAAACCCTGGTACCCCACATGGTCCTCTGAGCCTTCCAGGAGTGATCTCTCAGATCAGAATCAGGAGTAATTCCTGAACACTACCAGGTGTTGTGATTGTGGCCCCATAACCCTCTAATGTGTGTATGTTTTGTTTGTGTGTGTTAATGCTATAGTGTGTGTATGTGTGTGTGTGTGCGCGCACGCATAGAAGTTAATGCTATATAATGAGCAAGGCTATTTTTCATTGTTCTTATACTTTGAAAATTTCAAATTATTTCCAGATTCTGAAACCAGAATGCCTAAGTTACAAACATTTGACAGAAACTGGAAATATATATGGGCTGAAACTAATAATTTGTATGTGTCCTGGACTGATAGTACAGTGGATAGAGCATTTGCCTTGCACACGGCCAACCCAGGTTCAATCCCCGGCATCTCATATGGTTCGGAGCACTGCCAGGAATGACCTGAGAGCAGAGTCAGGAGTAACCCCTGAGTGCTGCAGGCTGTGGCCCCAACCCCCCCCCAAAAAAAAAAACAACAGAAAGAAAGAACCCAAACTGCTTCGCAACACCACAGATGTATTAGCTCTTACAATTTTCCTTTTGATGGAGTCAGCCTATGCCTATCTTTCTAAAATGAGAACATGTGGGTGTACTCAGGGGTAAATTAAGGAAGTAAACTGCTCAGTGATCAGTGTGATATCCCCGACTGTCATTTTAGGCAAGACATCTTTAGAGCTATTGACTTTTCTCCAATAGAAAGTAAGCATTTCCACTTACTGCAGTGGTCTCTCCAGTTGAAGTTGAAGGAAAGCAGTGGCTTGAACGCAGATAGTCTCTTCCTATAGGGTAAGGTGCTCGCTGCTCCAAGGGCTGATAAGGGGGGTGTAAAGGAATAGCAGATTGGATGGGTTCCCCTAGCTTTCGAGCACTCAGCATCAGATCCACAGGAGTTTCTGCTAATTGGATAAATTAAAAGTGGCAATTAGGATCGGAGAGATAGCACAGCAGTAGGGCATTTGCCTGCACGCCGGGACAGACCCAGGTTCAATCCCCGGCATCCCATATGTTCCCCCTGAGCCTGCCAGGTATGGCCCCAAAACCAAACCAAACCAAACCAAAATATAAAATAAAATAAAATAAAATATAAAATAAAACAAAACAAAATAAAATAAAAGTTGCTATTAACATGAAAGAAATAAGTCACTGTATATATACAAAACTACATTAACATGTTCATGGACAACTTAAAAATATACTTTAAATTGTTTTTTTAAACTAAGCACAAAGCAAAAACAAATCAGGCAATTATCTTCAATAATTAAGTCAAGAAAAATATGTCAGATATATAGCAAGGTGGTGGAGCAATTGTCTTAACCATGAGTAAGGCACACGGTTCAACCCGTTACTACACACAAAAGAATTATTATTTTGTTTTTGGTCACACCAACCGAATTCAGCACCAACTCCTGTTCTGTACTCTAGAATTCTCCTTATGAACTTGAGATCATATGTGGTGTCAGGGATTGAATCTGGGTATGCCACATGCAAGGCAAGTTCCTTATCCATTTTGTAATCTCTCCAGCCCCAAAGATCACAAACTTTTATGTACCAAAGACTTTTTTTTTTGGATGGGGGCGGGCACACCTGGTGGTGCTCAGGGGTTATGCCTGGCTCCATGCTCAGAAATCACCCCTGGCAGGCTTGGGAGACCATATGGGATGGAGATTACATTTGGGTTGGTTGCATGCAAGGCAAACACTCTATCACTCTGGTCCTGTTCCAAAGTTTCTTATTGTTCTAAAGCAGTAAGAGTCTACTATATTATGAGAATTTTAAACAGGACTCATCCTAACAAATATTTACAAATAAGTAATGTAAAACCAAAAAGAATCACAAAATATAAAATAATACAAGTAAAAATGACTTGGCCAGAACAACAGCATTATAGATAGGGCATTTGCTTTGCATGTAGCCAGCCTGGATTTGTTCCCAGCATCCCAGGTGATTTCTGAACACCATCAGGAATAACCTCAGAGCACCACCAGTTGTGTGTGTGACCCAAAACACAAAACAAAACAAAAAAAAAGTAAAAAAAAAAAAAATAACAGCAATACATTTTTTTTTGTTTGTTTTGGAGCCACACCAGGTTACTTCACTAAGGAACCTCTCCTGAAGGGCTGGTGGGATCATATGGAATGCCAGGAATCGGACCTGGGTTGGCCACCTGCAAGGCAAACACACTACAGACTCACTATTGTGCTATTGATCTGGCTCCCAACTAACAGCAATATTTTGTTTTAAATATTTTTTCAGTGCCAGGAATCAAATCGTCATGAATGCATGACATGTTTTTCTACTGAGCATATCCATGGTCCAAAAGACTAAAAGCAATTTTAGTTTTCCTAGAATTTTATTTTGTGTTGTTTAGGAGCCGTACCTGGTAATATTTAGGGCTTACTCTGGCTCTACACTCAGGAATCACTCCTGATGATGCTCTGGAAACCACATGGGTATCAGGGATCAAACCCAGGTTGGCCTCAGGGACAGAGGCCCCAAAAAGTATTGCCTTTAACCTACAGCATCGATTTCAAGATCTAGTAACATTATTACTCACCGTCTTCAACAAGGGATGTCCTAGACTTTGACAAAGTTGAGGATGAGGGCGGTTCCAAGACTTCCTTACGTAATTTAAAATGTGGTACAGTTGAGGTTTCAGAATGCATTTCATCAGAATCTAAAACACCTAAAAAAAAAAAAAGAAAATATTAAAATTAAAAACCTGGACCACAGAGATGGTACAACAGGTAAGGTGTTTGCCATATATTCAGCCAACCTAGGTTCAATCCCTAGCAACTTGAAATAGCTGGAGTATTATATTGCAAGACAAGAATTTTATATCCATAAAAAATATTAGAGGGGGCTGAAGAGATAGTACAGTGGGGCATTAACCTTGCACACTGCTGACCCAGGACAGACCTGGGTTCGATTCCCAACATCCCAGATGGTCTCCCAAGCCTGCTAGGAATGATTTCTGAGCCCAGAGGCAGGAGTAATAACTTCTGAGCGCTGCTGGGTGTGACCCAACCCACCCCCCCCCCAAATAAAAATGACATCATCATAGAACTATTAGCCTGATTGCTGGAAATACTTTATTTCGGAAAGGAGGGATATTTGGGCAACACCCAGTGGTTCTTGGGAGTGGGAGGCCCTACTCTCAGTTCTCCCCAATGGGTGTTTAGGACCATGTTTTGCTAGGATCAAACTGTGGATTGCCACATACAAGGCAACTGTCTTAATCCCTATATTTTCTCTCTGGTCATGAAATAATGACTTTTAATAACTATCAGATAGGGGCCAGATAGATAGTACAGTAGACAGGGCACTTGCCCTGAGCACTGCCAGATGTTGCCACAAAAAAACAAAAATATTGCTCAGTATCTAGAAAATTTTTTTTGTTTTTTGTTTTATTGGGCCACACCCAGGGGTGCTCAGGGGTTACTTCTGGCTATTTGCTCAGAAATAGCCTGGCAAAGTACGGGGGAACATATGATACGCCAGGATTCGAACCAACAACCTTAGGTCCTGGGTTGGCTGCTTGCAAGGCAAAGGCTGCTGTGCTATCTCTCCGGCCCTAGTATCTGGCAAATTTGTACATGACTCTTCACTACTTTGTTTCCAAAAGACAAGATGCCAGAGTTGTAGAAATTCTGGTTGTTGTGTGGGTCTAACATTAACTCTGAAGAGATAATCTTGAGACTGGCACCATGATTAAAACTTTATACTAAGTTGTTTGGTCTAATATTCAAATGCTTAATAGTTTTTACCTTGGGGAAGGAATGACAGTACAGTGGATAGGATGCTTGCCTTGCACATGGCTGACCTGGGCTCAATCCCTATATGGTCTCCTGAGCACCATCCAAAGTAATTCCTGAGTGCAGAGCCAGGAGTAACACCTAAGCACTACCAGAAATGATTACTGCCAAGAGTGGTTCAAAATAATTTAAAAAAGGGAATACTTTCCATAATTTTAAATATTTTTAGAACAATTTTATTTATGTTCTAAAGATGTGGTATGTATACATAATGGAGAATTATGCAGCTAAAAGGAATGATGAAATAATGAAATTTGTTGCAACCTGGTTGACTGAAGCCATAAGACAAAGACAAAAACAGGATGATCTCACTTATCTGTAGAATAACTGGATGAAGAAATGTCATATAAAAAAGAAAGGAGGCCTAGGTCACTTTTTTGGTTTGTTTTTGGGTCACACCTGGCAGTGCTCAGGAGTTACTACTGGCTCTGTGCTCAGAAATCACTCCTGGCAGGCTCGGGGGACCATATGGGATGCCAGGAACTGAACCTGGGCCCGTTCCAGGTCAGCAGCATGCAAGGCAAAGGCCCTATCACTGTGCCATCACTCTGGTCCATTGATCACCCTTGATTCAGCTTAGGGAGAAGGAAAACAAAGAAGAAATCAAGGTAGGAAGGAAGAAAGTAAGAAAGGGAAGTAATAGGGAACCAAGGGTCTGGGCTTCGGTTATATGGGAGACGTGGGAAATTAGTCTAGCTCTATCTACAAAGCAGGCTCAACAACACTGATAACATCAGGTCTAAGTTGCAACGACCGAACTTTGTAATGTACCTGGTAAGGTGGCAGGGAAGTGTTGGGGGAAGGGCTAAATATGGGAACACTGGTGAGAGTTGACACTGGTGGTGCAATTGGTGTTGAAATATATGTGCCATGGGGCTGGTGAGATAGTACAGTGGGCAGCATGTCTGCTTTACAAAAGGAGCACCCATTTTATCCCCAACATTCCATATGGTCCCCTTCTTGAGTAGAGCTAGGACTAATAGTTGGATATGGCCCCAAAACACCATACTCTGTGTGTGTGTGTGTGTGTGTGTGTGTGTGTGTGTGTGTGTAAACTCAATAACATTGTAAACCTCATTGTTTAAATTTTTTAAGGAACACAGAATTTTGGGTTCAGAGATAGCATAGTGGTAGGGCGTTTGCCTTACATGCGGCCAACCTGGAACAGACCTGGGCTCAGGTCCCCCGAATCTGCCTGGAGGGACTTCTGAGTGAGAATCAGGAGTAACCCCTGAGCGCCGTCAGGTGTGGCCCAAAATCAGACAAAAAAACAAATTTTATTATTGCAAAGACTGATCTTTACTATGTAATAAAATTTTAATTATAAGGGCCAGAGAGATAGTATGGAGGTAGGGCGTTTGCCTTGCATGTAGGATGGTGGTTGGAATCCTGGCATCCCATATGGTCCCCTGAGCCAGCCAGGAGCAATTTCTGAGCAGAGAACCAAGAGTAACTCCTGAGCGCTGCCGGGTGTGACCCAAAAACAAAAAAAAAAAACAAAAAATCTTTTTTTTCTAAATTATATAAGCATCAGTAGTTAGCAACAGATCTATCTACAGCATGAAAATAAGGCCTGCTGAGCTATCTCTGTGGCTCTCTTCTCAATTTTAAGTTTTTTTGTTTGTTTGTTTTTTGGGTCATACCTGGCAGCACTCAGGGGTTACTCCTGGCAGGCTCGGAGGACTATATGGGATTCCAGGATTCAAACCAACCGTCCTTCTGCATGCAAGGCAAATGCCCTACCTCCATGCTATCTCTCCGGCCCTAATTCTAAGTATTTTAACTTTGAAAAAAAAACTTAAGATATTAACTCTTCATGATTTTATAGCTCTATACTGGAGAATAACTGATGGTTTAACTACTTACTCACCATTGCTTCTTAGAGAAAAGGTATGTGCGGTATCCCCCAGTCTAATGAGTTCACCAGCAGAATCTGCTTCATCTCTTTCCCAAGGTCCCAATGGCTCAGAAGTTGTAGAACACCTGAAAGAGTTTCCCTTTTCATTCCAGGCATGGCCAGACACCTGGAGACCCTTTCCATGTGGACCCAACAGCTGACCAAGTAGACTTCCTGTGTGTGTGCTGACTGCTCATTGCTATGCACAGGAAAAAGGAGAGAACCCCTGATTTTCACTTCCTTCTGCTTATCTCTTCTGTCTTGACTTACATATGTAAGGTAGAAGCTACTATGTACAAACTGTATAGGATTAAGCTTTTAGATAAACCAGACACATTAATAGTTTTTCTAGCAATATGGCAGTAGACATGAATCTGAAGTACAAAATTAGCATTAAGTATTTCAGTAACAAGGCTGGAGAGGTAGTATGGTGCACAAGATGCTTTCCTTACATGTGGCCAACCCAGGTCAATCCCTGAGCATTGCCAGAAGTGATTCCTGAGCACAGAGCCAAGAATAAGCCTTGAACATCACTGGAGATGGAGCCAAAATAAAGATAAGTATTCTTGTAAGGGCCAGAGAGATAGCATAGGGGCTATGGTCCTGACTTTGCATGTTACCAACCCAGGTTTGATACCTAAAATCATTTATGACCCCCCCCCCCAAAAAAAAAAAAACATTGCTAGGAGTGATCCCTGAGCAAAGAACCTGGACGAGGCCATGAGCACTGTCATGTATGGCATAAAATCTAATATGCACATATTTATATTCCATGTTTGTACTTGTGTTATTTTCCTGTATTAGATAATGAAAAATAAAGTTACTAAATTTTTGGAGGGGCCACACAGGAAGTGCTCAGGGAATCAGCTGGTTCAGGCACTGAATCCAGGCCTTCTGGACAAAATAGTCCATTGTGCTCTTTCTTTGGTCCTGGATGTTCTCCTCTAGGACACATTCAGTGCTGGGAGAGCTCAAAGGTCTAACTAAGCACATGCATTGCCTGCTAGAGCCCCAGGTTTCTATGAGATCCTAGGTATAAATTGCCTATTACCCGAAAGGAAAAACAAGTACAAAACAAGTATAAAAACACTGGTATAGGGCCCGGAGAGATAGCACAGCGGCGTTTGCCTTGCAAGCAGCCGATCCAGGACCTAAGGTGGTTGGTTTGAATCCCGGTGTGCCATATGGTCCCCCGAGCCAGCCAGAAGTGATTTCTGAGCATAGAGCCAGGAGTAACCCCTGAGAGCTACTGGGTGTGACTCAAAAACAAAAAATGTTATGATGATAGGCATTTGTCTTGCATGCAGTCAACCCAGGTTTGATTCCTGGCAGCCCATGTGGTCTCCTATCAGGAGTGATCCCTGAGTAAGCCCTGAGCACCATAAGGTGTGGCCCCCCAAAACAAAAATGTACAATTTTATGACACACTCTTTGAATGCTGTTATAAAGTAATTATGATGTTCTAGAATTTTGAATGAAGGAAACAAAAGCAGTGAGCAGGAGGGGCCAGAACAGTGGCACAGCAGTAGGGCATTTTGCCTTGCACGCAGCTGACCTAGGACGGACCACAGTTGGATCCCCCTGGTGTTCCATATGGTCCCCCAAGCCAGGAATGATTTCTGAGTGCATAACCAGGAGTGACCCCTGAGTGTCACCAGATGTGGCCCCCCAAAAAAACCCCAACAACAACAAAAAAAAACCAGTAAGTAGGATTCCCACCCCAACAAAAAAGAAAAACCAACACAGCAAAAGACTGACATACAGCAAAATGTTAGTTCTAAACAACAATAGTTACTTAGTCCTTAAGTCTAGTAATTCTATTTTCTTTCTCTGACTTTCCAAGTTTTCCACAAAGAATATTCTTTTATGAATGAGGGAAAATATAAACAGACAAAAACATATGGTCCCTGGAGTCCTACCATGAGTGATCCCCAAGAACAAAGACAGGAATAACCGCCAAATCCAAAAACCATAAATTCCTCAGGGATGTTTGATATACAAAATGTTAAAAAAGAGGCCAGATGACAGCACAGCAGGTAGGATGCTTGCAACCTAGATTTGATCTCTGGTCCCTTGAGCCTTCGAAGAGTAATTTCTGAGTGCAGAGCCAGAAGTAACCCGAGTACCATCGGATGTGGCCCAAAAACCAAAACCAAAACCAAAAAATAAAAGCTAATAAAATTTTTACACTGACATTGTTCTTGTTACCATTCTGGCACTTGTGTGCACTTTCAATTCTTTGAAGAAAAGGAGTAACTGGTTTTAATTTGATTCACAGATTCTACCTCCCAAAAGAAACTTTTTTCCATGATTTGGAATCTCTAATACATTCTTCTGCTTCCAAAAATTCTCCTTCTTGAGATTGTTTAAAATACTCTTCAGTTTCACCTGTTTAGAAAACAAAATAAAGCAAAAACAAAGCCCTTAGTTAATACTATTGCTATACAAGGGAGGGAGTGGTAGGACAACGAAGCACCCTAAAGCCCATGGCAAACTTGGATTGAGAGTGAAATGAGAAGGAACCAAATCATCCCCCCCACAATGAGCATGTATTATTTGAGTAACAAAGCACACATGTTGCTTTAAAAGCAGGGTCTGTAGTTGTCCTAATAATGTTAATAAGCTAGGTGGTAGGTTCATTTATTAGTCTTTCTACCTACATATAAGCGGTGACTGAGGCAAGGTGACTAGGGTGGAACCTCAGTAAAACGTTGAGTGTCACTTGACATTCATCTTAGACCAAATTAGTCAGACCAACTTAGATCTATTCAAGATTTGAATGAAACTTATACCCGTTTTTCTCTACAGAATTTTTGAGAAATACACTTTTTTTTTTTTTTTGATTTTTGGGCCACACCCGGTAATGCTCAGGGGTTACTCCTGGCTATGTGCTCAGAAGTTGCTCCTGGCTTGGGGGACCATATGGGACACCGGGGGATCGAACCGCGGTCCGTCCAAAGCTAGCGCAGGCAAGGCAGGCACCTTACCTTTAGCGCCACCGCCCGGCCCCGAGAAATACACTTTTACCAGCAGCAGTTAACACACCAGGAGTTTATATACAGATGAAATCACCTCAACTCTTACTTCTCTGGAAATTCCTATTCTCATTTCTAGAAATTTACAGTTCAAATAGTATGTGCCCTTTGGGGTCAAAAATAAGAGTAAGGCCTTGCCTTGCACACAATTGACCCAGGCTCAATCCCCAAAATCCTACATGATTCCCTGAGTTCAGTCAGGAGTGATCCCTGAGCACAAAGCCAGGAGTAGCTCCCAAGCACTCAGACAAGGGCCCTGTCTTGTTCTGTCTATCTTTGACAGAGGTGTGAGATCATCCAGAGCTACCACAACTTCTTCACCCTATCATCGATGGCTGGAAACCTGAGTAAGTGTTACAAATTCTGGCTATCATATTAAGCATGTGAAGAACACAAGTGTTCATATATCCTTTAAAATTAAAATTTTTTTTGGTTTTTGGGCCACACCCGGTAACGCTCAGGGGTTACTCCTAAAATTAATATTTTAAAATATTTTATTTGCGTTTGGGAGAGTAGATGCCATGATATAGTATTGCTAGTTGTATGGGAGCTCCAATCTTTTTGAGAAATCTCCATACCACTTTCCAGTGACACTGGAAACATTCCTACCAGCAAGCAGTGACTGAGGGCTTTTTGCCACTACAGCTCTGCTAGTACTGGTTGCTTCTAGTCGAATGGAGTTTGATCCCTGAACTTGGCTGTGCTCAGGGCTTACTCCCGGCTCCATGGTCAGGATTATTCCTGGTTGGCTCAGGGGACAACAAGGGGTGCCAAGGATTGAACCTGGGCACCGCATGCAAGACCTTAATTACTATCTCTCTGGCTCTTAAGTCCTTCTCAATTGACTACTAGCCATTATGTCCTCTTTGGGGAAGTGTAATTTCCTCCCTGTTGATCTGTTCATACCTCCCTCCCATTTTTGGATGAGTTATTAGCCCTTTATCTGAAGTACTGAGTGTAAATATTTTCTCCCATTCTCCCTTAAGTAGGGTTTCTTTTTATTTCAGTTTGAGCCTTTTGCCATTCAAAACATGTTAATTTGATGTAGTTTTTGTTTGTCTTTGGAGTCAAATAACTGAAGAAACTTTTTTTTTTCCTTTTGGATTACAGCCAGGGGTACTCAGAACTTACTACTGGCTCTGTTCTGAAAGATCACTCCCAGCATGGGCTTGGGATTGAACCTGGGTTGGCAGTATGCAAGGGAAGTATCCTACTCTCTCTAGTTCTGCAGTCCCATGAAGACACTTCTGAGGGCCAATTCCCAGAGCAGGGGTCCTCAAACTCTTAAAACTGGGGCCAGTTTACTGTCCATCAGACCATTGGAGAGCCTGACTATAGTTTTTAAAACAGCTATGAACAATAGTGGCCTATGGGCCATAGGTTGAGGACCCCTGCCAGACTGAGAGGAGGATTCCAGAGACAGAGAGAAGGAGGCGAGTTGGAGTCTAGTTCTAGTGCACATTCCACAACTGCACTGCAGGCCCAAGTCAAGCTGACTGCTAAGTAGGACAAGCGACAAAAATACCAGGCATTGGGGCCGGGCGGTGGCGCAAGAGGTAAGGTGCCTGCCTTGCCTGCACTAGCCTTGGACGAACCACAGTTCGATCCCCCGGCGTCCCATATGGTCCCCCAAGCCAGGAGCAACTTCTGAGCGCATAGCCAGGAGTAACCCCTGAGCGTTACCGGGTGTGGCCCAAAAACCAAAAAAAAAAATAAAATAAAATAAAAAAAATACCAGGCAGGGGGCCGGAGCAGTGGCACTAGCGGTGGGGTGTTTGCCTTGCACGCGCTAAGCTAGGACAGACCATGGTTCGATCCCCAGGTGTCCCATATGGTCCCCCAAGCCAGGAGTGATTTCTGAGCGCATAGTCAGGAGTGGCCCCTGAGCACTACCGGGTATGGCCCAAAAAAGCAAAAAAAACACAAACCAATAAAAAGGAAGGCAGGCCAGATAAATGTCCTTGGCAAGCTACATGTGACCCAGAGACCTCAGTTCTGCCTCTATTTTCTTCGATGTAGTCTGGTTTGATCTTGAAGTCTCTAATATACTTTGAGTTAACTTTTTTTTTTGTTTGGATTTTTGCCCCCCACCCCCCTGGTGATGCTCAGAAATCACTCCTGGCTTGGGGGACCATATGGGACACCAGGAGATCGAAACACAGTCAGTCCTGGGTCAGCCATGTGCAAGGCAAACTGCCCTACTGGCTGCGTCATTGCTCTGGCCCCTGAATTAACTTTTGTGAAAGGTGTGATATTGTTCTGTTTTTGTGTTTTATTTGTTTGTTTGTTTATTTTGCTAATGGTTATCCAGTGGTTATCCAGTTTTCCTAACACTATTTTTTGTTTCGCATCTGTCAAAGACTGTCCTAAATCTAAAACCTCAGGACTCAATTCTATTTACTATTTTGCAAGCCTATATTTATTCCAAACAGTTTTGATTTCCCTTTTTTGTTTTTGGGTTTTTGAGCCACACCTTGTGGCCCTCAGGAGTTACTCTTGGCTCTGTGCTCAGAAATAGCTCCTGGAAGGGGTTGGAGCAACAGCACAGCAGTAGGGCATTTGCCTTGCACAGAGCTGATCCGGACCTGGGTTCCATTCCTGGCATCACAGTATGATCTCCCAAACCTGCCAGAAGCGATTTCTGACTGCAAAAACAGGAGTACCCAGGAGTTGTGACCCCTCGATGCTGCTTGATGTGGCCCAAAATCCAGAAAGAAAAAAAAAAAAAAGAAAGAAATTGCCCTGGCAGGCTTGGAGGACCATGTTAAATGCTGGGAATCGAACCCAGGTTGTTCTGGGTCAAACATGCAAGGCAAATGTCCTACCCGCTGTGCTATAGCTATGGACCCAAGTTGGTTTTTTTTGTTTTTGGGCCACACCCGTTTGATGCTCAGGAGTTACTCCTGGCTATGCGCTCAGAAGTCACTCCTGGCTTAGGGGGACCACATGGGATGCTGGGGGATCGAACCGCGATCCGTCCTACATAGCGCTTGCAAGGCAGACACCTTACCTCTAGCGTCACCTTCCTGGCCCCACCAAGTTTTGATCCCTTATAGTAAAATTCAATGGTAGGAAATGCAATGCCTCCCATGATTTTTGTCTTAAATTGCTTTGGCTAGTGATAGTTCCATAAAATTTTAGTAGAGTTTGTTTTCAGTCTTTGAAAAATGCCATTGAAACTTCTTTTTTGGTTTTCTTTACTTTGGGGCAAAACCTGATAGGGCTTGGCAGACTATATGGGATGCTGGAGATCAAACCTGGATGGGTCACATGCAGGCAAGCACCTTACCTGTTGTACTCCAACCCATCCTTTGGAACTTCAATGAGGAGTGCACTGAATCTTTTATATATAGGGAGGGAGGTTGTTTTGACAATGCTGATTCTTCCAATCCATGAACATAGAAAACTTTTCTTTTTTTGGTTTTTGGGCCACACCCGGTGGTGCTCAGGGGTTACTCCTGGCTGTCTGCTCAGAAATAGCTCCTGGCAGGCACGGGGGACCATATGGGACACCGGGATTCGAACCAACCACCTTTGGTCCTGGATCGGCTGCTTGCGAGGCAAACGCCGCTGTGCTATCTCTCCGGGCCAGAAAACTTTTCTTTACCTGTCTGCCTCTTCTATTTCTTTCAATAATGCAGTTTTCTTTATAATTTTATTAAAAAACATGCTGTTGGGGCAAGAGGGTTAGCACAGAGGTAGGGCATTTGCCTTGCACACAGCCGATTCAGGAAGGAAAGTGGTTCGAATTCCAGCATCCCATATGGTCCCCCGGGCCTGCCAGGAGCGATTTCTGAGTGCAGAGCCAGGAGTAACCTCATGAGCGCTGCTGGGTGTGGCACAAAAATACCAAAAAAAAAAAAAAAAAAAAAAATCATGCTGTTAAAAAGTACTGGTAGTACCTTGGACTAGATATTACCTGTGATCTGCCACTTCTGAATTCTTTAATATTTTCATTGTTATGTGCTAATAATAGCAGTCTCCCTGACTTTAGTATATCTATATATCTGAGAGCAATAAATATAGCATACAGCTTTGAATACTTCTAGAGTACCTCAACTGGTATTTAACTTATTAAATACTCAATAATCAAATGTTCTTTAAATTTAAAAGCATGTTTCTGTGTGACATACCTTTCAAGTCTTTCCTGCTCCCCTTCAAAGTACATAATTGGAATTTGAGAAACTGAGTTAGAGTTAAAAGAAAAAAGGCCACAAAATTGACACTGAAACACACCAATCATTTCTGCTGATGCCTCAGAACATTCAAATTCATATTACAAAAATGGCAATTCTAGCATTTGCTTTGCATGTGTGAGGCCTTGGAGTTTATTCTGGTACTTCAGGGGATAAAAAGAGGGAAGTCTGACACAGGAAATTCGGAGAAAGGAGTTCCAAGCAATAATAAAAGACTTTTATCTAGAATTTACTTAACACAGATTAGTTTTAGGTAATTTATGTGGACATAATTTAAGTTTTAAGAACATCATCATAGTATAGTTTTCAAACATTTAGAACAGTAAGAATTGAAATGTAGGGGCTGGAGAGATAGCATGGAGGTAAGGCGTTTGCCTTTCATGCAGAAGGCACCGGCTTGAATCCTGGCATCCCATATGGTCCCGAGCCTGCCAGGTGCGATTTCTGAGCAACCCCTGAACACTGCCAGTGTGACCCAAAAACCAAAAACCAAAAAAAATAAATAAATAAAAGAACTGAAGCTTAGCCTCTAGGGTGAAGAAATACTATTAATACAATGGGTAGGACCACCAGCCTTGAATGTAGCTAATCTGGGTTTGGTCACCAGAATCCTATATCCAAACATGCCAAAATTCCTGAATGCAGAGCCTGATCTAAGCCTTGAGCATCACCAGGTATGGCTACCTCCCAAATTTTAATTTAATCTATAATTTATCAGGTAAATCATCAGAAAAACAGGTAAATAAAAAGCAAAATATAAGTCAAACCAAAATTTTATTACCAACTTACTTTTCTCATGAGATGTTTCACTGATACGTTCTGTAAGATATTCCAGCAATCCATCAAAGATTTCTAGAAGATTCTTAATAGAGTCTTTGTCTCCTTTTACTATGTTTTCTCCTAAATAGAGTGCAGGGTAATTTAAAAGAAGAAATCAAAATTCTCATAATCCTAAAACATATATTGCTGTGAAAATACTGCTCAAGAAAATAAGGATTCAGGGCCCGGAGAGATAGCACAGCGGGTGTTTGCCTTGCAAGCAGCCGATCCAGGACCAAAGGTGGTTGGTTCGAATCCCGGTGTCCCATATGGTCCCGTGCCTGCCAGGAGCTATTTCTGAGCAGACAGCCAGGAGTAACCCCTGAGCACCGCCCGGTGTGACCCAAAAACCAAAAAAAAAAAAAAAAAAAAAAAAAAAAGCCAAGATAGGAGAGGAAATGTGTGTAAAAATTGCTATTTGAGGGCCCGGAGAGTTTGCCTTGCAATCAGCCAATCCAGGACCTAAGGTGGTTGGTTCGAATCCCGATGTCCTATATGGTCCCCGGTGCCTGCCAGGAGCTATTTCTGAGCAGACAGCCAGGAGTAACCCCTGAGCACCGCCGGGTGTGCCCAAAAACCAAAAACCAAAAACCAAAAAAAAAAAAAAAAAGAAAGAAAATTGAAAATTGCTATTTGAATCTAATCATTCATAACTTCAAAACCAACCTACTCCAGGAATCTAATGTTGAAAATATTATTAGGAGAGGCAATATTTGACAAGTGTTTATTTATTTAAAACCATCAACTAGAAATCTTGTTTTTAAGACTTGTTTTTCTGGCTTAATAAGGTACTTAAGTTTATTTATACTCAAGGGCATACTCCTCAGTCTCCAGGATGGGGAGCATATTATACCATCCCAGCAACTAAGACTGCCCTGCAGAATGTAGTGCTTCATGGTGTAGAAAAACAGCCCAAAACAAAACAAAGAAGAAAAAGCTGCTTTGCAGTCTACTGAAAGAGGTAAGGAATTTCAAAACTTTTTCATGGGTTGAGTGTCAACTGTCAGAAGGTAGAGCTGCATAAATCTTCTATACTGGGACTGGAGCAATAGTACGACATGGAATATGTATGCAGCTGACCAGGATTCAACCCCCAGCATCCTGTATAGTCCCACTAAACACTGCCAGGAGTGATTTCTGAGTAGTCAGAAACTCCTGAGCATCACTGGGTGTGGCCAAAAGCCATTTTCTTTCTTTGGTTTTTTGGGCCACACCTAGTGATGCTCAGGGGTTACTCTGCCCCCAACTTTTAAAAAGAAAAAAAATATATTAATTCTGTAGGGCTGCACAGTTCTGTAGAAATTGCACAGTGAGGGCCCAGAGAGATAATGAAGAGGTGGGGCATTTGCCTTACATGCAGCTGACCCAGGACGGATGGTGCTTCAAATCCTGGCATCCTATATGGCCTCCTGTGCCTGCCAGGAGCAATTTCTGAGTGCAGAGCCAAAAGTAACACCTGAGCGCTGCCAGGTGTGATCCCCCCACCTCAAAAAAGATTAAAAAAAAAAATAGCACAGGGAGTAGGGTGCTTGTCTAGTATATGGCTGACCCAGGTTAGATCCCCAGTATTCAATAGAGTTCCTCAAGAACCACCAGGAATGATTCCTGAGCAGTCAGGAATAAGCCCTGACCACTGCCTGTGTGGCCTCAAAACCAAAAACCAAAACAAAACCCTAAAAATTTCTATAAGCAAACCTACCTCGCTATTATGTTTTAAAGCATAACTATCAAGAAATCAGAGAGATAGGGGGTAGGGGGAAGGGTAAGTACAAGCTTATCTTGCACATGGCTCATCCCAGTTGATCTCTAGGGTCACAAGATCTACCAGGTACCTCTGAAAGTCAGCACTGAGCATAGAACTAGGAGTAGCCCTCAAGAACTCTTATGCCTCTCCCATTTTTGTTACTATCAAATTAAAAGATATAAATTACATATCCTCTTAAAATTTAGCTCCTCTCAAAGAACAAATGGGTCGTATAAACCTTCCCTTAATGAGTTAAGTATAGATTCAAGTTCTCAAGATCCTCTCTGCTTGTTAGCTTGAATAATGTACTATAATAATGTTTCCTCACTATTTGCAAATATAGGCACTCATAAATATATTTGACATTAGAATACAATCAGTACAACTTAATTTGGAAAATTGTTAAAAAAAAAATAGCTTAGTTTTGGGGCTGTAATGATAGCACAGTTTAGGACATTTGACTTGGATGCTGCCGAGCTGGAACAGACCTAGGTTCGATCCCTGGTATCCATATGGTCAGGAGAAACCCCTGAGCACCACCGGATGTGGTCCAAAAACCAAGAAAACAAAAAACATAGTTTTATTTTTTAATTTAGTTTTATTATTAGTTTTTGGGTCATACCTAGTGATGCTTAGGGTACCATATGGGATGTTGGGGAGTGAATCTGGGTCAGCTGCATGCAAGGAAAGCATCCTCCTTACTGTACTATCTCTCCGGCCCCAGTTCTATTTATTTTGACTAGATAACACATTCACAATTCAAATTCAAAATATGCAAAATAAGGGCCAGAGAGAATGGTGTACAGAGATTAAAGTGCATTCTGGCAAATGCTGACCTCAGTTCAATCCTGTGGTTACCACATGAAGCTCCTGAGCACTACAGGGGTGGCCTGGGTAACTCCTGCCACAGCGCTACATCCTTGGGTCCTCAATTGAACTTCAGGTCTAGCTGGCCAAGAACCACAAGGAGGGGCTCCTAGACTCAAAACAGACATATAAAAGTGCCAAGCACAAGAGCGAAGCACAGCAATAGGGCGTTTGCTTTGCACGCGGCTGACCCAGGACGGACCTGTGTTCAATCCCTGACATTTCATATGGCCCCAAGCCAGGAGCAATTTCTGAATGCATAGCTAGGAGTAACTACTGAGTGTCACTGGGTGTGGCCCAGAAACAAAAATAAACAAAAAAAAAGTGCCATTCTTGCACTGCGCTGGAGAGAAGTATTAAAGATTTTCATATGCTTTCAGAGTCTTGCATGCAATCACCTGCTTATATTGTCTGAGCCCCCATCTTTTTCACAGACAGCAGCACTCTCTGAACATGATCATTCTAACTGTACATTATTTTCATTTAATACTTTTGGAGATTTTTTCCACTAACATGAAACATTGTATATATAGCCATAATTTTGGGGAGATGCTCAATGGGCTGTATCCAGGGTTGAAACCCTGACACTGAATATTTGACCATGCAGCACTGTCAAGGTGTGGCCAACAGCCTCTGACTGCTATCCCTAAAAATTAAAAAAAAAATTTTTTTGTTTGTTTGTTGTTTTGCTTTGGTTTAGAATTTACATCTGGCTCTGGATTCAGGATTAACCAGATTAACTCTGGCAATGCAGGAGGTTGAAAGGAGGCTGGCTGCATACAAGGCCTTAACCAGGCTGATGCGCAACACACGCTGCAAGATTTTGTTAATTAAGCCACTTAGTGTAAATCACAGGTGGTACGTACAGATATCAATGTGAAAAAGCTATTGTACTACCTGTTTTTAGGAACTGAAAATTAGGAAAGTCTAAATTTATAAGGACAATGTAGATAAAATTACTATAGCTCCATAGAGAAACCAGATTACAACTTTAAAGAATAATGATGAATAGTTTTATTTTGAAAATAGGAGAGGAAAAGTCTCCAGTAAAAAAAAAACAACAAAAAAACAAAAACTAAAGAGGGCCGAAGTGATAGCACAGCGGTAGGGCATTTGCCTTGCACACGGCTGATCCAGGATGGACCTCGGTTCGATCCCCAGTGTCCCATATAGTCCCCCAAACCAAGAGCAATTTCTGAGTGAATAGCCAGGAGTAACGGAGTAACACTTGAGAGTCAATGGGTGTGGGCCAAAAACCAAGAGAGAGAGAGAGAGAAAGAGAACGAAGACAGAGACAGAGAACGGAGACAGAGAAAGAGAAGAGAGGGAGAGAGGAGAGAGGAAAAGAGAGACAGAAAGAGAGGAAGAGAGAGAGAGAGAGAAACTAAGAGGTCTGAGCAATAGCACAGCAAGTAGGGTGTTTGCTTTGCATGTGGCTGACCTGGGGGTTTTGATCCCCAGCATTCATTGAGCCTGCCAGGAGTGATTCCTGAGTGCAAATCCAGGAGTTATCTGAGCGAAGCTGGGTGTAACCATAAAAACGAGTTCGGAGAGGAGAGACAGAGAGAGAGAAGAGACGGAGACAGAGAGGAGAGAAAGGGAGGGAGGGAGAGGGATATATGCAATTTCAAAAATTTCAAGTTAAAGAAAAAAATTTATGGTCAGATAGATAAAATAATAAAAACATACCTCAAACTACTAACTAGCTTTTTTTTTTTTTTTTTTTGGGTCATACCTGGCAGCGCTCAGGGCTTACTCCTGGCTCTATGCTCAGAAATCGCTCCTGGCAGACACGGGACCATATGGGATGCCGGGATTCGAATCATCGACCTTCTGCATGAAAGGCAAACAAACGCCTTACCTTCATGCTACCTCTTGGCCCCTACTACTAGAATGTTTAAACTTCAAACCCAGATCCATCCAACTCAATCATGATCCCTCCTGGAAAATGCTCCCAAGGTTGGCTGTTTCAGATGGTCTTTTATTTAGTTTACTCCACAAGCTTAGTCAAGTGGTTAATTAAACAATGTCTATAGTTCTACCTAACAAAATGCATAATTGCCTAATAAGTATATACCAACCTGTTATGTGAGACAAGCTGACCTGCAAGTAATCCAAGGCCAGGGAATCAATTACTGCTTGCACATTGTGAGCTTCATCCTCTTGACTCTTGGGAATAATAATGAGGTCTAGAGGAGGACAGAGGAGAGAAGGGAAAAAAGTATGTAATTTTGCATCAGGGTTCAAGTTTTCATCAGTCTCCGACAAGACTCCCTAAGTAAGCATAATTGCTATAAAAATAATTTCTATAAAGGAAAGAATTTAAAGAGCCTGAATTCTACATATTCTTATTGTATGAATATATGAGTGAATATATATTCAACTTACATATGAATGGGCTTTGCAATAAGTACCCCATTAAGGAAAACCCAAAGGGCCCCAGGGTCAGGGCTGTGGCTCCTGACACAGATGCCTTGCCTTAGATGCCATGTTCAACCTCAGCATCAATAGGAATTATTATTGTGGCCCCCAAATACCAGCAGGAATGGCCCTCACAAGTAACTAACAAAATAGAGACATTCAAATCCAAGGCTGTGAGCTCCAACAATAGAGATCATCTATGAAGTCAAACTTTGGCTCCTCCCTAACTGTAGGCTCTTTTCCATGGGGTGGGAGGGAAACGGAACCCTTCTGAATAGGAATGAAGTTATTTTTTGTTCTGGTTTTGGGATCATATGTGGTGCTATGTAGAAAAGCCAGGGCCAGTCACATGAAATTACCTCAGCAGCCCCTGGTTGAACATTTGAAATGTCAGTATAGACCAAAGTACAGAAATGTTGAACTATCAAGTTAAATTTGAAGTGTTTCTTTTGGTATTGAGGAAGATATCTTGGAGTAGGAATTGAAACGTATTTAAAAAAATTTTTTTTTGGTTGAGAATTGGGGGGCTGAGGGGCACACCTAGCAGTGCTCAGGGATAACGCCTGGCTCTGCACTCAGCAATCACTGTTGGTGATATTTGGGGCACCATATGAGATGCTTGGAGTTGAATCTAGGTTGGCTGCATGCAACACAAACACTCCACTTGCTGTACTATCTCTCCAGCTCTGAAAACGTATTTTAATACGTTTAATTGAGTCTAAGCTCCATAAAAAGTTGAGCCTCAAGATACTAGTTAGAAGCCATCCCATTATTCTAAGGATTGATGTGATCTTTCCTCATGGTAAAAACAGTGTAAGAAAGATTTAAATTTGTTAAGACTAAGTTATTTAACTAGAAATACAGGAAAATGGGCCCAGAGAGATAGCACAGCGGCGTTTGCCTTGCAAGCAGCCGATCCAGGACCAAAAAGGTGGTTCGTTCGAATCCCGGTGTCCCATATGGTCCCCCGTGCCTGCCAGGAGCTATTTCTGAGCAGACAGCCAGGAGTAACCCCTGAGCACCGCCGGGTGTGGCCCAAAAACAAAACAAAACAAAAGAAATACAGGAAAATGATGTGGCACCTACCAAAGAAACAAGCAAGCCCCAACTTAGATAAGACACTGGATGTATGAACTGTCCTATTGAAAACTAAGTTCATGAAGTACAGGCCCAGTTCTTATCACTCATAGTGTTCAAAACAGTACCCAACAAGGTTTAGAATTTACAAAACTATGAAGGTACATTTATAGAAACTGTACAACTTTCATAAGTCATTTGGTATGATTTATCAGCGATGATTAGGCACAGTTAAACTGGAATTTTTATAACAGCTGTTATTTTGGGTGGGTTCCATAAGGTGTTTATTAAAGTAATGATGTAATTATTTAGATATAAGATACAAAGAGAAAATGTTAAGATATCTTGTCATAAATATTGATATTCATAAAGGCACAGAAACTTCTGCCTTAAGACTTAGATATCCCAATTCCCACTCTTTATACCCTTACCTGGTACTTTTTCTCCCAAAATGGATTGATAAAGAGCAATAAAAACATTGGCGTCACAATCTTCTAGTTCTCGTATCCTTAGGTTTATGTGACATTTAAAAAGAAGGTCATTGGCAATGGTTATCCATTCTGTTGAGAAAGAAGGGGGGAAACCTTAAAAAACAACGGAATAAGTTTCACATACCATACATTAAAACATATACATATATTGGAATCTGAAGGAGATTCCTAAAACATTCCTAGGTATAATTAAAAAAGTTTTTATTTTGATTTAATGGGCCGGAGTGAAAGCACAGCAGTAGGGTGCTTTAGCCTTGCATGCAGCTGACCCAGAACTGACCTCGATTATATCCCCGGCGTCCCATATGGTCCCCCAAGCCACGAGCGATTTCTGAACACATAGCCAGGAGTAATCCCTGAGTGTCACCGGGTGTGTACCAAAACAAAACCAAAAAAGTATTTTGGTATATGTGCTGCCAAAGCAAGCACAATTATTGGGGGGGGGGGGAGCACATCCATTGGTATTCTAGGTGCTGAGGGATTGAATTCCAGCTTCTGATGTGAAGCCCAGGGTTGCTCTCTCTCTAACTCCAGGAATGCTTTTACAATAGATTTAGGGGCCAGAGCGAAGGCACAGTGGTAGGGCTGAGCTCTGCCGGGTCAGACCCAAAAACCAAACCAACAACAAAAAGCCAGATTAAACTTAGTGTGAATCAGATAGTAGTGTGTTGCAATATGGGGTTCTGGGTTATTCTTGATATTGAGCTCAAGTGAACTTGGATGCTAGACGGACCATAATGAGGCGCCCAGGTTCTAACTAGAGTCGGCCACCTGCAAAACAAGCGCTTCAACGCCTTGAAAACTAGAATGGAAGCTCAATTACTTGCTGTCCCCATCTAAAACATTTCCCTCTGTAGGGTTCTCGCTGAAACCATACGTGTGCTTTTTGATCGGAACACGTTTGCGATGAGATGGGACTGTTTCCTAAACAAGTCTGCTAATGATAGCCAGGCGACCAGCAACTCATTAAGGAAAGTCACTGTGAGTCCCCAATGGCACTGGCTATGTTTTCACCCGATCATTTCCCACAAGCCAAGTAATTTCTCTGGTGCCCGAAGATGAGGCAGGTGGTGATTAACGAAGGCTCTTAACTGGAGTCAATGGCACCAGGGAAGAATCAGGGCGGCTGGTCGTTTTAAGACCGTGTAGAAAAACACATCTGAGGGCCCGGAGAGAGAGCACAGCGGCATTTGCCTTGCAAGCAGCGGATCCAGAACCAAAGGTGGTTGGTTCGAATCCCGGTGTCCCAAATGGTCCCCCGTGCCTGCCAGGAGCTATTTCTGAGCAGACAGCAGGAGTAACTCCTTGAGCACCACCGGGTGTGGCCCCCCCCCCCAAAAAAAAAGCACATCTGAGGGGCCGGAGAGATCGCCAGCATGGAGGTGGGGCGTTTGCCTTGCATGCAGGTGGATGGTTGTTTGAATCCCATATGGTCCCCCGAGCCTGCCAGGAGCGATTTCTGAGCGTGGAGCCAGGAATAAACCCTGAGTGTGACTCCCCCTAAAAAAATACATCTGAAAGGGCTTAAAACAAAACAAAAAACACCCCAAAAACAGAGAGAGAGAGAGAGAGAGAGAGAGAGAGAGAGAGAGAGAGAGAGAGAGAGAGGTCTGCATCTGGATTAACCCTTTCTTGGCACGACTGCCGTTCCCTGGGTCCCCCCCAAAAAATCAGGCAGGCACCCGTGGATCCGCGATCACTGACCAGTCAGCGGGCTTCCAAGGATGCCTGGACCTGAAAAAGAAAAAGAAAAAAAATGCAAATCTGCGACGCTTGGCACAAGCAGAAGTCGCTTTATTCTTGGGGAGGGGGGAGAAAGAGAGATCTTCGGGGCATTCTGGAAAAGGGGGCGAAGGGCCCACTTCCACCGGGCAAAGCGCGGGACCAAGCGCAGCTCCGGCGTCCCAGGCGACCTAACCGACAAGACCGCTTGGCTTTTCCCGGGGACACCCCGCGCCCCGCTTTCTCCACAGGATCGATCAGGGGGCGGCCGGGAGCCCCTGCTTCTTCTTCTTCTTCTTCTTCGGGTGTCCGTGCTCCAGCACCCCGAAGAACGCCGCCTCCTTCGGGTCGGCCGCGTCACAGGCGAGACTCACCCGGCTCGGAGCCAGCGGCCATGGCGCTCCCGGAAGCAGCTTCGCGGCCCGACTCCGAGGCGGGCGGGCGGGCGCGCTGAAGTAACTACGGCGTCCCGGAAGGGCCGTTCTGCGCAGACTCAGAGCGGCGAAGACGGGACGGAGGGGGGAGGGAAAGAAGGAGGGACGTTACAACGGCTCCTCGCCGCTGATTGGCCAACCCGAGGAGCACTTCCTGTCGCCGCACGTGCCGGGGCGGCGGTTTGCGTGGGCTTTCGAGCTCATTCTCCTCAGGTTACAGCCCGCTGAGGGGGATTCGAACTAAGGTAGGATGGGTGGGGTTGGTTGGAGAGTCAGGTCCAGACCAGCCTCAGCCGGTGCCCGCCGGTGTCTAGGAGGGCGTTCGTTAGACAGGCACTTCCGGTCATGTCAACGACGGGGGTTCGTTTGGTATCCCTCCGCCGACGCCGAGAAGGAGAAGTAGTGCGGTGCTGTGGCCCACCCCTGAGTGGGCGTGGCTTGAGTCCACGTGACCACGCCCAGCCCCGCCTCCTCCCGCGTCGTTCGCTTCAGGGCGTGAGGCCGCCGCGGAGACGTAAACATCCCCCTGGGTGGGCCGAGTGGGTTGGGGCTGAAGTGGCGCCGCCCGGCTTCGGCTCGGAAGAAGGGCAGGGTGGCTCCCTTCGAAGTGAAAGGAAGAGGAGGGGAAGGGGAAGCTGAAGAGAGTTCTGGGTGGGCGAAGCCACGAAGGGAAGGAAGGGGCGACGCGCGACCAACGGGCGAGGGCCTCAGAGGGCGGGGGGAGGGGCGCGGCCCCGGCGGCGGCCTCGTTCGGGTTCGCGAACGCCGGCGGTGGGCGTGGCCACGGGCGGAACGGGGCGTGGCTACTTCCATATCGGGTGCCGGCTAGGGCGGGTGATGAGGTCATAGAGCGGCTCCCGGCATCCTCCGCGGCGGCGGCGGCGGAGGAGGCGGGCCTGGGTATAAAAGCGGCTGCCGGGACGCCGCCGGCACCTCATTCATTTCCACCGGTCCCTCAGGTCGGGCGGCTGCCGCGGAGCTCCTGTCATCGCCGGCCTCGCCGCTGCTGACGACGCCCCCGCCGAGGCTGCTTCGTCGTCGTCGCCGCCGCCGCCGAAGCCGAAGCCTCTGTGTCTCCCGAGCGACTCGTCGCGCTCCCTCCCGTCTTCTCTCCGCTCCGTCCCCCGCCAACCGCCACCATTGACGCCATGTCGGGTTACTCGAGCGACCGGGACCGCGGCCGGGATCGAGGGTGCGCGGCGGGTTCTGTGCCACTGGTTCCCCCCCCATGTATTATGGGGGGGCTCTAGCCCCGAAGATGAGGGGCATAATTTTGGGGTGGGGGTTGTTGACCCGACCCGGCTGCCCGTCAACGGCTTTTGGGGCATTTTTTTATGGCTTAATGTTTTTTTTGTAATTTTTTTTGACCCCGTCCCCGGGCGGCGGGGCCGTTTTCGGTTTTGGGGGGGCCTCTGAGGGAGCAGCTGGGGGCGAACTTGCGGGGTGGGGGGAAGGGCGCCCCCCGGGATTTTTGGGGGCGCCCCCGGAGCCGGCGTGGAGGTGCCTCGCGGCGGCCCGGCCCGGGGTGGGAGCGGCGGGCACAAAATGCCGGCCGTGGTCGGACATGGCGGCGGCGCCTTTGTTACCCCGCCCGGCGGAGGAGCCGGGAGCCAAGATGGCAGCGCGGAGAAAATGTGGCGCAGAGAGAAATGCGAGACAAAGGGGGAAGGAAGCGCCGCCCCAGCGGGAACGCCGCCCGGACGGCTCCGCCCGGCCCGGACTCCTCCCCCGGTGGCCGCCGCGGCTCCTCCTCCTCCTCGCCGCCTCGCCCGCGTTATATAATGGTGCCCGGCGCGGCTCCCTCCCGGGCAGCCGCCGGGCTGAGCCGAGCGAGGCCTCTGCCCCGGCCCTTGGTGGCGGGGCCAGCTGTCGGAGGGCGGTGTCTGGGCGGGCCGATCCGGGCGAGCACAAGTCCCCAAGTCCCCCCGGGAGAAGGGAGGGAGCCGGTGCCCGTGGTGGTTTGGCCTTCGCCGTGCCCTGACTGCCCGCCCCTTGGTCGGCATGTCCCCCCCCCCACCTAAAGGTTCAACTGGTGAATTTTCAGGTTTGGTGCGCCCCGGTTTGGAGGAAGCAGGGCCGGGCCGCTGTCTGGAAAGAAATTTGGAAACCCCGGGGAGAAGCTCGTTAAAAAGAAGTGGAACCTGGATGAGCTGCCCAAATTCGAGAAGAACTTCTATCAAGAGCACCCTGACCTGGCTAGGCGGACGGCGGTAAGTGATCTCTCTCGGCGCTTGCTTGACCCCGGTGGTTTCTAGCATTTCAAGACCAGACCCAGAAAGCTCTTGCAGATGGGGGGTGGGGGGGGAGTCAAACTTTGGGGTGGAGGAAAAGGAGATGGTTTGGGAAAGTTTTTCTATCCTCTTAATTAAAACAAGTGGATGTTTGTTTTAATAACGGTTGGGTGTTGTGTTCGTTCTTTAAGCTTGCCCTGCGTGGGTCAGTTGCGTCCTTAAGCATCATAGGGGTTGCTAATTGAGTTAGCGTAAGATTTACTAGGTAGTTGTTTTTTGTTGCAGCAAGAGGTGGAGACATACAGAAGAAGCAAGGAAGTTACAGTAAGAGGACACAACTGCCCCAAACCAGTTTTGAATTTTTATGAAGCAAATTTCCCTGGTAAGTGCTTTTTTGCATCTAAACACTTGATTTTAAAAACCGTCTCCTTGAATTTACTGATTCTAGTTATCTTTACATACAGCAAATGTCATGGATGTGATTGCAAGACAGAATTTTACTGAACCCACTGCTATTCAAGCTCAGGGATGGCCAGTTGCTCTAAGTGGATTGGACATGGTTGGAGTGGCACAGACTGGATCTGGGAAAACATTATCTGTGAGTTGGGAAGAATGTTTTTAAGTTAACTTTGCATAGAAAAATATGGATCGGGAAGAAAGAAATACTTTAACTTCTGTTGTTTGCTTTCTCCCAAATAGTATTTGCTGCCTGCCATTGTCCACATCAATCACCAGCCGTTTCTAGAGAGAGGTGATGGGCCTATTGTAAGTATGAGTTTGGCTAAAGGGTATCATTCAGCAATGTATAATCTGTGGCAAAGGAATGTTAATGGGGAGGCTAACTTAAACAAGGCAGTTTGAAACTAGGATTCTGGTCTTGGCTAAAACCATTTTCTCTTTCTGTTCCTCTTTTTAGTGTTTGGTGCTGGCACCAACTCGGGAACTGGCTCAACAGGTGCAGCAGGTAGCTGCTGAATACTGTAGAGCATGCCGACTGAAGTCTACTTGTATCTATGGTGGTGCACCCAAGGGACCACAAATCCGTGATTTGGAGAGAGGCACGTAAAGCAAAAGATTAGTGTGTTTAATTTAACTCAGATGTTCAGTTGAATGTTCTCATAGTTAAACTTGTTGAAATTGAAGGTGTGGAGATTTGCATTGCAACACCTGGGAGACTGATCGATTTCTTAGAGTGTGGGAAAACAAATCTGAGAAGAACAACCTATCTTGTCCTTGATGAAGCAGATAGAATGCTTGATATGGGCTTTGAACCCCAAATAAGGAAGATTGTGGATCAGATAAGAGTAAGTATCTTCATGTTTTCTAATACAATTTTGTGTTTTTTAGCTCAGTATATAACACTAATTGAATCAAACTTTTTTTAGCCCGATAGACAAACCCTAATGTGGAGTGCAACTTGGCCAAAAGAAGTAAGACAGCTTGCTGAAGATTTCCTGAAAGACTATATTCATATAAACATTGGTGCACTGGAACTGAGTGCAAACCATAACATTCTTCAGATTGTTGATGTCTGTCATGATGTGGAAAAGGATGAAAAGTAAGTTCTGTGAGATTCTACTTTTTAACTGCCTTGCTGTAGGAATTGAGCTGTTGGGTTGAATAGCTGAAAGTTAGCTAAAATTAGTCAGTTCTTCCCCAAATTAACGTCCTTAGTCTGAAGTCAGGTGGTGTTTCAAGTAAGATATTGACTAGCTTGTAGATTTGCTTGATGAGCCATTAATAAGCATGTGTTTTATAAAATTGTGAGCGATGTGTTCAGCATATGATTGGTGAACTGCCCTTTTTTTTCCCTCTTAAGACTAATTCGTCTAATGGAAGAGATCATGAGTGAGAAGGAGAACAAAACCATCGTTTTTGTTGAAACCAAAAGAAGATGTGATGAACTTACTAGAAAAATGAGGAGAGATGGGTATGTTGGATTTTTCTGTTAAACCTGACATCAGAGAACAGTGGAGAATAGACAGGGCAGCTGGCTCAGGTTTCCTCTGGCAATCGATTCTTGGTCTCCCAAGCACCAGCAAGATTACTTCCTGAGTACAGAGCTAGGAGTAGTGACCCCTGAGTATGTATCACTGGGTATGGCCCCAAAACAACTTTCTGAAGAACAATCTTAGATGGGAGTAATAGTTTTCATGGATGAAAATAGATATGGGTAAGAATAAACTTTGAGGTGAAATTTAAAGGGATAGGTAACCCAAAAATGGTTAAACAATTTGACAACAATCTGCTACAGTTTTAAATATGAGTAGCACTCATGAAATCTTTCATTATCTAGGTGGCCTGCCATGGGTATCCATGGTGACAAGAGTCAACAGGAACGTGACTGGGTTCTAAATGGTAATTCTTCAAGCAAAAATTTTATTTTCTTGTAATCTGGAATCCAGACAAACTAGTTCATACATACTCCTTCTTTTGCAGAATTCAAACATGGAAAAGCTCCTATTCTGATTGCTACAGATGTGGCTTCCAGAGGGCTAGGTTAGTACAAACGTGCATTCATGGCTTGATTACCCAGAAGATCTCCATATATAATTTTTTTAAAGAAAGTTTACTGCTTTCTTTAACCTGAATTTTTTCTAAGTTTTTTTCATATAAAGGTGCAGTCTTTGTGGCAAGGCCTAGGCATGACAATCGGAGGACTCGAGGGGGATGGAGGACTAGTGATCGGCTGGCTGCTTCCAGTCGATTAGAGAGGTGAAAGCTGAAAGTGTGCCAGTAATCTTCAAAAGGCAGAACATACCACCTCTGCCTCGTAAACTGTTCTCTCCGGGGGAAAAAAATGGAAGTTATCCTCACAGTTCACTGCCGTGGTATTTCTTCTGTCCCATGCTTTGCATGACTGCCATGGTACAGCATTGTCTCAAACTGTTTACTGTGATCTGTGGGTCTTTGAGTTTCAGTGAGTTTGCTGAAATGTCGAAGAAATATTTCCAAACATCAATGTTCAATGAAATTTTTGTTCAAGTTTGAAATGGAGAGAGCAGCTTTAAAAGGTACTAAAGCCTTTTACAAATTGGTGAGTACTGGCACATGAGATCTAGAGCAGGAACAACTTCTCACACCTAGTCAGTGGGAAAAGAAAGAAATGCTTTGAAAGTTCCTCCCTCACCTACACAGTAGTCGTCATGTCGAGACCTGCCAGAGAGAGACACATTCTCAAGTGAATCCTGGCTTCTTGGAAGCGCTTGCCTAGACGAGACACAGTGCATAAAAACAACTTTTGGGGGACAGGTATGTTTTTCTTGCAGCTGCGGTTGTAAGGTCTTGGCAAGACGAGCAGTGTGGCCAGATTTCGAACTACTGTCCTGTGTACACGCAAAGGACCATGTGCAAATTTTGTTTAAAGGTCCTCAAAATGAGCACATGAAGAGGTTACTGTGAACCTTTAAGTGGCCCTACTGCACAGAAGCATTCAGATGTCACTTGATGATCTGTAAAAGGGGAGTTGGTGATTTGAAAATGTTCTAGGGAATAATACAACACACTTTGACAGGCTTTCTCCATTGGGTGGGTACTGAGACATACTGATGACTTGTGCTTTTTTTTTTCTTTTTTTTTCCCCCCTCCCTCTCTTCAACCTCAATGGTAATCCTACAGGGAATGGATAACCATTTTAACTATTTTTTGCAGCCCATACCTTCTTGGGAATACAATTGTCTAACTTTTTATTTTTGGTCTGGCTGTTGTGGTGTGCAAAACTCCGTACATTGCTATTTTGCCACACTGCAACACCTTACAGATGTGGAAGATGTGAAATTTGTCATCAATTATGACTACCCTAACTCCTCAGAGGATTATATTCACCGAATTGGAAGAACTGCTCGCAGTACCAAAACAGGCACAGCATACACTTTCTTTACACCTAATAACATAAAGCAAGTGAGCGACCTTATCTCTGTGCTTCGTGAAGCTAATCAAGCAATTAATCCCAAATTGCTTCAGTTGGTCGAAGACAGAGGTTCAGGTAAGACCCAACATTTTGAAATGTGGTTTGGGGTCAAATGTGAGGAGCGAATGGTTTTAAATGGGGCTATTGGTGAATAAAAATTGTAGCATCTATTAATCCTGATTATTGGTAACAAATTGTCAAATCGATTTGCCCTTTTTCTTTTTATTATCTTGACAGGTCGTTCCCGGGGTAGAGGAGGCATGAAAGATGACCGTCGGGACAGATACTCTGCGGGCAAAAGGGGTGGATTTAATACCTTTAGAGACAGGGAAAATTATGACAGAGGTTATTCTAGTCTCCTTAAGAGAGATTTTGGGGCAAAAACTCAGAATGGTGTTTACAGTGCTGCAAATTACGCCAATGGGAGCTTTGGAAGTAATTTTGTGTCTGCTGGTATACAGACCAGTTTTAGGACTGGTAATCCAACTGGGACTTACCAGAATGGTTATGATAGCACTCAGCAATATGGAAGTAATGTTCCAAATATGCACAATGGTATGAACCAACAGGCATATGCATATCCTGCTACTGCAGCTGCACCTATGATTGGTTATCCAATGCCAACAGGATATTCCCAATAAGACTTTAGAAGTATATGTAAAATGTCTTTTTCATAATTGCTCTTTATATTGTGTGTTATCAGACAGGATATAGTTATTTAAGAAACATGGAAAATGCAGAAATGACTGCAGTGCAGCAGTAATTATGGTGCACTTTTTCGCTATTTAAGTTGGATATTTCTCTACATTCCTGAAACAATTTTTAGGTTTTTTTTGTACTAGAAAATGCAGGCAGTGTTTTCACAAAAGTAAATGTACAGTGATTTGAAATACAATAAATGAAGGCGATGCATGGCCTTCCAATAAAAAATATTTGACGACTGAATTAGTGGAAATTGTACTTTATTTTACATATGTCATGTAAAACTTTAGGTGGTCCGTTCTTTTTATCTAAATTTGTACAACATGCTTTAATTTTGGGAATTGGTGAGATCAGAAGGCCCATTTTACAAGTTAAAATGGAATTGATTAAGATAATTTTATAATTCTATGCTAAATTAGAGGCCTTTTGTCAGTACCTCCCAATATCAGGTGAGTCTTACATAGTGTCAGCAGAATGGTGAAGTGAGTACAATGAAAAACAGGAAATAGCCTCACCCTCAAATTTAGAGAACATGACTTCCTTTTGCAAGACTTGTTTTTTCAAATTCATGCTCTTGGCTCTTGTGAACTGCTGACATGTTGAGCCAAAGTTAGATGATAGTAGCCAAGTTGGAAATTCATCTATTAGTGCACATTATATGTGGATTCTAGTCTTAAGCTTCATGGGACTCTTGACTAGTCACTCTGAGTCATGAATGTCTCTTCAATAATTCAGGGAATCATAGAAAACTTAAAACTGGATTTCAGGTTAATCCAGGGGGGAAAGTCCTTGTCATTAGTAGTTAATCAAGAGGGAGCAACTTAACCAAAAAAGCACAGTGACAGTACAAGGTTAGGGTCAGCATGGGCTTTTATTGCTAGAAAGATCCAGGGAGTTTTAAAAGATGGCCTCGCCAACCTTTCCAATCCTTGATTTCAATAATGGCTTAGCAGTGTAGATAGGAATGTTTTCCCAGAGAGTTTGGTTAGTAAAATAGTAAACTTTTTGCCAGGAGTGAAAGTCTTTTAGAAAGACTTGGTTAAAGTCAGATCATTAAATTGAGGCTTTAATTGGTGTTAATGGCCTTATCTAAAAATGTAAACCTATATGCTTTTGGGGGGGGGGTGTATATTTTTAGGACTAATACATTGAAAGCCGGTTCAACCTCCAATAACGAACTGTTTTCAATAGCATGGTTAGTCAAATTCATTATGACTTAACTTATAAAAAGCTTTTGGGGTAGGTTGGAGCATTTATTACATATTTTACTGTTCAGTGTCTTAACGTGGGCATTTTAATTTGTAAAACTGATTGTGGGGCTGTGAAAAACATTTACCTATTTACCTTTGAAGTAAGTTTTGAAAGACAGTCCACTTTTTAGCATGTGTGTTGTGTCCAGCCTGTGGTTGTCTTAACTAATAAATGTGATTTTTCTCCCCATTCTCTCTTTTATTTATTTGCGTATAGGTCTCATCCCTTGTATTTCCTAAGTGGAAAAACGGTAAATGCCCCCACTGTTAATAACTTTCTAGCATTTTTTTTTTTTACTATTTTACAAACTTGTATGAAGTGGGTTCTGGACCCCAGACTGCCACCATTACACAATGCCCTGATTTTTCCTCCCTTTACTCCCATATTGAACTTGTTTAGACACTTGATGCTGTCTTCAGACACTATTGGTAGTGCAGTGAGATGCTTTTGTTTATTACATTTTTCTCTGTTTTTGCTTTGGGGCCACAATTGGTGGCACCCAGAGCTTACACCTGCCTCTGACCGCTGAGGCGCCACTTCGGCAAGCTTGGGGCCAAATGGAGTGAGTGCCAGGAACTGAACACGGGTGTTCATGCAAGGCAGTTGCTCTAAACTGATTTTTTACTTGTTTTTGGGTCACACCCAAGTAGCCCTCGGGTTACTCCTGGTTGTACACTCAGAAATAGGTCCTGGCAGACTCGGAGGACCTTATGGGATGTGGGAATTCGAACCACAGTCCCTCTGCATGCAAGGCAAACGCCTTACCTCCATGCTATCTCTCCAGCCCTAAGTTGCATTATTCTGGCTCCAGGTTTCCCTGTTTCAGGAGGTTCCAGTAAGAATTAGAAGATGTGTGAGGACTCAAGTGTTGAAATAGAGTCACAAGAGGCCCAGAGAGAGAGCACAGCGGCATTTGCCTTGCAAGCACCCGATTCAGGACCAAAGGTGGTTGGTTCGAATCCCGGTGTCCCATATGGTCCCCCGTGCCTGCCAGGAGCTATTTCTGAGCAGACAGCCAGGAGTAACCCGTGAGCACCGCCGGGTGTGGCCCAAAAACCAAAAAAAAAAAAAAAAGTCTTGATGTTTTCTAAAACTAAGCCCTCTTTACAAGTTTTGGTGGATCCTTAGAGGGCCTGTGGTCAGGAAAGTTCTCAAGTCCTAATTCTGGGGTCCCTTCACATTTTGATGGGTGGTTTGTAAGATAACTTCACGGAGACCACGCAATTCCCATATATTCCTGATAATGCCGGTGCCACTGGCTGTGGGCTGCCCTTAGGAAAGGGTTCCGGAGAAGTTGCATAGAAGTTCACCAGTCCCATTCCCCGTAGACCCCTTGGAGAAAAAAAATGCCTAGACTGCAGAGCAGAAGCACTCGGGTGGCTTTGTAAGGGCTGATAACAACGAAGCCCGGGTCTGCCGAATGACCCTGTAGCGCTGTTTTAGAAACCAAAGCATTTCGGTGAACGCACGATTGAGAGCGTGTTGCATTAAGGTGCGCCTCACTCGGGGATGGGGAAAGCGAGCTGACGACAGCCTGAAGAAACTGGGCGGCCTGTGAAGCCGAACTGCTAGGTCTGGGCCAGGCCCCGGCCGGCCGCCGGCCTGAGCTCAGTGACGCGCTTCCGTGGGCGGAGCCGGGCGTCCCTGCCGCGTGCTTCCGGCGCGCCTGCGTCCGGGGCTTCCCGAGGGGCTCCGGTCGGGGCCGTGTCGGGGGACCCGGCGCCGCGGGAGGCCATGCGCACGGGGGCCGTCGTCGCGGCCTGCAGGAGGAGACTCGGCCGGGGCCTGCTGTCCGGGGGCGGCCCGGCGCGGCGGACACCGGAGAGGAGCCGCTGCGGAGGGCCGCCCGGGGGCAGCGAGCCGACGGAGGCCCCCGAGTCCGGGCCGGGCGCCGACGCGCTGCTCGAGATCTGCCGGCGGCGGCACTTCCTCGGCGGCCCGCTGGGCCCGGGCCTGGGCCTGAGCCGCGCCTCGCTGCTGAGCGGCCGCCACCCCGGCTGCGGCCCGCTGGGCGTGGGGCTGCGCCGGAACCTGGCGGCCGAGTGGTGGTCGTCGGTGGTGGCCTCCCGGGAGCAGGTGTTCCCCGTGGCCGCCCCCCACCACGGCCCGGGCCCCGGCCCCGGCCCCCCACGGCCCGGCGAGCGCGCCTTCAGGGTCGTCTCCGCGGCGTCTCTGCGCGCAGTCTTGCGCGACCGAGCCCTGAGTCGGGAGCAGCTCGTGGCCGTGCTCGAGGACTTGGTAGCCACTTCGGGCGAGCTCCGGGACAGCCTCCTGCACGGTACGGAGCCTCCTTTCTCCACCAGCTCGCCCCATTCCGGCCTTGGAGACTGAGACCGCCCCGGCGGCCCTACCTTGGTGGTTCGCGTGGCCTGGAGGCAGTGGGGGGGGTGCTTGTGCCCCTGGGCGCCTCTTTTTCTCCTGCAGAACCCCCGTTGCCCCGGGGAATTAATTCATTGCGTGTGCCCTAAAGAATCTGTGCCCAGGACCCGGGAGACACGAGCCCCAATTCCACGGGGCAAATCCGAGAAGTTGACAGTTCACTTGAGCAACCCTGCCATGAAGACTTCACCTAAGTCACGTACTTGAGTGATAATTTGATTTTTGTTTTTTTTTTTTTTTTTTTTTTTTTTTTTTTTTTGGTTTTTGGGCCACACCCGTTTGACGCTCAGGGGTTACTCCTGGCTATGTGCTCAGAAATCGCCCCTGGCTTGGGGGGACCATATGGGACGCCTGGGGATCGAACCGCGGTCCTTCCTTGGCTAGCGCTTGCAAGGCAGACACCTTACCTCCAGCGCCACCTACCCGGCCCCTAATTTGATTTTTGTTGCCAAAGTGTATTTTACTTCCACAGTGGACCCTCAATCTCAACACATGATACACTAAACAACATCTCATTTTTCTAGATCAAAAAATAGAAAAAGAAGAAAAAGTGCCGGGTCCAGAGCGATAACAGCAGGGCTAGGTTTTGCTTTGCACGAGGTTGACCCGGGTTCGATCCCTGGCAGCCCATATAGTCCCTTGAGCCTGCAAGGAGTGATTTTTTTTTCTTTTTTAAAAACTTACTTTAATGATTGATTGATTTTTGGACCACACCCAGTGGTGGTCAGGGGTTACTCAGAAATCGCCCCTAGCAGGCTGAGGGACCATATGGGATGCCAGGAATCCAGAACTGGATCCCTACCACTGTGCTATCTCTTTGGCCCCAGAAGTGATTTCTGAGCGCTGAGTGCTGCTGGGTGTGGCCCCAAAACAAAAATGAGAGAAGAAAAAATAAGCCTTTCTCACCCTATCTTCCCTTTATTATTTCCTTAATTCAAACTGACTTACACTTGTTTAACCAACCTTGAATACTAGGAAAGCTTCATAAGTGACATCAGGGACTACACATAAAAAAGTATGAAACAAGTCAGAATCATAGTACAGGGGCTAGGAGACACTAGTCTTGCAAGCACAAACCCAGGTTCAATCCCCAGCACCTAATGTAGTCAGTCTCCCAATCCTTACCAGGAATGAACCCTGAGCAGCACCAGGTGTAGACCAAAAGCAGAGGGGGAAAAAAAGGGCTTGACCTGGAGATAGTAATAAGGGCCAAGTGCCTTTCTTGCATTGGACTGACCACATTTGGTTCAGATCCTGGCACCACATGTTTTATACATGCACACATCCTTATACCACACTTAACTCCCAACCCTCCTTTAGCAGTAACTGGCAGTGATGAAAACTTGAGATTTACACAGGAAATGTAAACTGTAAACACTTTCGTTTTTTTGTTTTGTTTTGTTTTTTGGTCACATCTAACAGTGCTCAGGGCTTACTGCTGACTGCGCTTTGGGATCACTCCTGTTTAGCTACAGGACCTTATGGAATGCCCAGGATTGAACCTTGGTTAGCCACATGCAAGGCAAGCCCCTTAACCTCTGTATACTATCTCTCTGGCCCTGTGTTTTTTTTTTTTTTTTTTTTTTTTTTTTTTTTTTTTTTTGGTTTTTGGGCCACACCCGGTAACGCTCAGGGGTTACTCCTGGCTATGTGCTCAGAAGTTTGCTCCTGGCTTGGGGGACCATATGGGACACCGGGGGATCGAACCGCGGTCCGTCCAAGGTTAGCGCAGGCAAGGCAGGCAAGGCAGGCACCTTACCTTTAGCGCCACCGCCCGGCCCCCCCCCTGTGTTTTTTTTGCAGTCTTTTTGTTTTGTTTTTTGGGAGCCACACCTGGCAGGGTTACTCCTGGCTCTGTGCTCAGAAAACATTCCTGGCAGGCTCGGGGGACCATAAGGGATTCTGGGAATAGAACCCAGGTCCATCCTGGGTCAGCCTTGTGCAAAGCAAACACCCATCGCTCTGCTCTCTCCAGCCACTTTATTGTAATCTTAACACTAAGTCACTTCCTGGTCCAGGAGACAGTTTTTGGTCTTTTGTGGGATGTGAGGGAATGTCCACATTTAGTGATGCTCTCAAACAAGACCTAGGAGTCCATGCAGTGCAGGGGACTGAACCCAGACCTCTTGCCTTCAACTTTGAGCTTTGTACTTTCCAGAGAGACTGCATTGAGCTTTCTCTCTGGAAAGTATTTTTCAAAAAGTCTCTTTCTCGGGGCTGGAGAGATAGCATGGAGGTAAGGCGTTTGCCTTTCATGCAAGAGGTCATCGGTTCGAATCCCAGCGTCCCATATGGTCCCCCGTGCCTGCCAGGAGCAATTTCTGAGCATGGAGCCAGGAGTAACCCCTGAGCACTGCCGGGTGTGACCCAAAAAAAAAAAAAAAAAAAAAAAAAAGTCTCTTTCTCATGAATCAGAGTGATAGTATGGTAAGTAGGGCATTTGCTTTGTACACAGCCAACCTGGGTTCTATCCCTGACATCCTATATACTCCTTCAAGCACCTCCAGGAGTTAATTCCTGAGTGCAGAGCTAGGAGTAAGGTGTGACCTCAAAACAAAAGAATTACTCATGAAGTTCTGCAATAAATATAGGAATGATAGAATTATTACTAAATTTGATTTTGTAACCTGTATAATAAATCAAGTTATTTAAAAATATTTAAAATCAATGAATTTTATTTTATTTGATGGGGCGGTGGGCCACAGTTGGTGGTGCTCAGGTGCTACTCCTGGCTCTGGAATCAGAAATCAACCCTGACAGGCTGGGGGGACCATATGGGATGCCGGGGATGGAACCTGGGCCCATCCCAGGTCGGCAATATGCAAGGCAAACACCCTACCATTGTGCTATCACTCCAGCCCAAAAATCAATGGATTTTAAAAATAATTGGGTGTCTCTCCCCATCTCTCAATTCCTGCATAAAACTATTCTCATTTTTTTTATTTGTTTTTAGCCACCTACACCCAATAAATAGTGTGTGGTTCTGTGCTCAGGGATCACTCTTAGTGAACTTGGGACCATATGGGATGCCAGGGCTCAAACCCTAGTTGGCTGTGCAAGGCAAGCACCCTACCTACTGTACTATTGCTAAAACTGTCCTGCTTTTATTTATTTACTTATTTTTGGTTTTTGGCTCACACCCAGCAGCACTCAGGGGTTACTCCTATCTCTATGCTCAGAAATCGCTCCTGGCAGGCTCGGGGGACCATATGGGATGCCGGGATTTGAACCACCGTCCTTCTTCATGGAAGGCAAATGCTTTATCTCCATACTATCTCTCCGGCCCCAGTGCTTTTAAAAAATTAAAAATAGGACTGAGATATATCCGTGGACTGGAACATGCTTTGCATAAAGGAATCCCAACACCCCATGGTTCCCCAAGCATAGCCAGGAGCAGCTCCTGAACATAGCCAGGAGGAGTCTTCTAAGTACTGCCAGTTGTGGTCCAAAAACAATTGTTGAATTTCATTAGTAGTGTGATAATTTGAAATTATATTTCTCTTGCTAGGAGTCAGTAAGACATGCACAAACAACTATGATGTGTTTCTCTGTGCTGAAAATGATTGACATGAATTTAACCATAAGAAAATAATTACACAGATCTCGAACATGAAATATTTTGTAAATGGACTAGACTCCAATCAAAAGTCAATGGCATTGAGGCCACAGTGGTCACACAGTGGGTAAGGTGCTCACCTGGAGCGAGGCTGATCCAACTTTTGTCCCCCGATACCCCATGTGGTCCCCTGAGCCCCGCCAGGAGTTAACCCACAGCACTGTACTGCTGGGTATATCCAAAAAAGCGTATGTGTGCGCGCGTCATTAAAATAGAGGAAATGGGGAGATACTTGGAGGTTTAGGCATATATGCCTTTTATGCACCGTCTGCCTGATGGTCCCTGAGCACAGCTGGTAGTCCTGAGGACCACAATTACCGCTGGCACCATCAGTCCCAAGCAGCACCATGTCCATTGAACTGCTGGCTCCATTGACTAATTTCCCAAAGGTCCCCAGGAAGTACTTTGGGAGTCTTCCACCCCTCCCATTACCATGCTGCCCCCTCCAAAAGAAGGCAGAGAGGCACAACTCTGTATTCAGTGAGATCCAAATGCAGTGTGACTTTTTTCTACACTGCAGCAGGGGGATTTGACCCAATTGTATGTACTACTGAGCCACATCTCTTGCCCTGCAGTGGTCCTCAAACTATGGCCCGCGGGCCACATATTGTATTTGTATCTGTTTTGTTTCTTCATTGCAAAATAAGATATATGCAGTGTGCATAAGAATTTGTTCATGGGACCGGAGAGATAGCATGGAGGTAAGGCGTTTGCCTTTCATGCAGGAGGTCATCGGTTCGAATCCCAGCGCCCCATATGGTCCCCTGTGCCTGCCAGGAGCAATTTCTGAGCCTGGAGCCAGGAATAACCACTGAGCACTGCCGGGAGTGACCCAAAAACCAAAAAAAAAAAAAAAAAAAAAAAGAATTCGTTCATAAGTTTTGTTTTTACTATAGTCAGACCCTCCAATGGTCTGAGGGACAGTGAACTGGCCCCCTGTTTAAAAAGCTTGAGGACCCCTGTCCTAGAGCATGAACCTTAATAAGGAATAAAGAACAGCAGTAAATAATATTTTGGGTGGTAGGAAATAGACTGCCTGTCATGTGTTAGATAAAATTGTGATAGTCTTGTTTAATGATTTTTTTTTAATAACTGGCTCACCTATTTTTTTTAATTTACTTAAGCACCGTGATTTATAAAGTTCTCTGCAATTGGGGTTCCAGCCCTCTTCCCACCACCACTGTCAGTCAGCTTCCCTTCCTCCGCTAGTGTTCCAATTGAATGGATTTTATTTTTTGGTGTGATAATGGTGTGCAGAGAATATTTTTTAAAAAGCTTTTGCAGAGTCCAGAGAGATAGCATGGAGGTAGGGCATTTGCCTTGCATGCAGAAGGACGCTGGTTCGAATTCCGGCATCCTATATGGTCCTCCGAGCCTGCCAGGAGCGATTTCTGAGCGTAAAGCCAGGAGTAACTCCTGAGCACTGCCGGGTGTGACACTAAAAACAAAAAAAAAAAACAAAACTTTTGCAAATGCAGAAATGTTCTGGAGTGAACAAGAAAATTGTAGCAAATGTTAAGGATTGGTGCAGTCTAGTAGGGGAAAGGTCTATAGTCTTCATCTATTGCAATTTGTAAATTTTAAAATATTCCTGCAAATTGGGAGAAATTCCTGAAAGTAAGTGGCAACCAATCAAGATCTACCTTACTAGTTCCATGCTACTTGAAACTGCTATCAGTATTGTCATGTTATTTTATCAAAATTAGCACAATGATTCAGGTCTGTGGACTAGATTTATTCCGTGGCTGGTGTATCTTTTGACAGGTGCCTTAGAACATTATGTCAATTGCCTAGATCTGGTAAACAAGAAACTCCCTTATGGCCTTGCCCAGATTGGAGTGTGTTTTCGTCCTGTTTCTGATACCAACTCAGCACCTGAGGGTGATAACAGGTACAAAATACTGCAAAGAACTTGCCCTTATGTTCCCCTGAACCAGTCTTTTGTTCTGGGGATCCCACACCTGGTTATGCTCAAGGCTTATTCCTGATTCTATGCCCTGGGATCATGCCTGTCATTGCTTGGGGGACCATATGGGATGCTGGGGATCAAATACAGATCGATTGGGTACAAGGCAAGCACTCTACCTGCCCTATGATCTCTCCAGGCCTGCCTGAACATTTTTACTTTGGGATGGATGTTGTACTTTTCAAACCAGTAAATATTTGATATTTCCAATATTCGAAGAATTGGTGAGACAACAGAAGCTTCCCTGGTGTGGTTTACCTCAGCAAGAACTGCAAACCAGTGGCTTGATTTCTGGTTACGGCATCGACTCCTGTGGTGGAGAAAGGTAGTACAATAATTACCCTTCATTTCATAGTTAATAATTAATTTTTTTAGTGTGTCAGAGGCAATACTTCCCTGTAATCAGTGAAATTTTAGGTGATGTTGCTATGTTATGAGAGACAAGTTATAATAAGCCAGCATATATAATCAGAAACACCAATGATTTTCCTAAGATTGTTCCACGTAACAGTGACTTTGGTAGAGATACTTGTTATTTTGCTGTTGCTTCAAAATTTTTGTTGAAAAGCCTTCACAACTTGATAAGGTTCAAACTCCTGCCATACTATGAATGGCTGATGGAGCATTTGAACTTTGCTCACTCTCCGCTTTCACTTTTGCTTCTTATTTCTGTGAACCCTTTTTAAATAATTCTGTAATTTACAGTCATGTTTTGGTATATGCTGCAAAGAGGAATTGAAGGAAGCATTTTTGTTTTACTATGCTTCTCCAACTTGCTATGTTTCTCCAACTCTTAAAATCTCTGAACACATATACCTAAATGAATAATCACAAATAATAAAGCATTTTTTCAAAAGACTAAGAATAGTAAGAGCTGGAGAGGTAGCTGAAAGGCCTGAATGCAGGCTGTGTATGTGGAGGGCTGGGATTTGAGCCTGTGGTTGCCTGAGCATTTCCAGGAGTGATCTCTGAGCATGGAACTAGGACTAGCTCCTTAGCACTGCCAGGAATGACCCTAAAACAAAAACAATATGGGGCTGGTATGATAGCACAGTGGTAGGACATTTGCCTTGCATGCGACCGGCCTGGGAAGGACCAGGTTCTAGTCCCCGAATTCAATATGCCCTCCCCCCCCACCCCCACCCCCCGCATGCCAGGGGAAATTTTTGTTTTTGTTTTTGACACTCGGGTTTCTCCTGGCTTTGTGCTCAGAAATCGATACTGGCTTGGGAGGACCATATGGGATGGGGGATCGAATTTCGGTCTGTCCTAGGCTAGCGCTTGCAAGGCAGACAGACGCCTTACCTCTAGCGCCATCATTCCGGCCCCGAAAGGGACAATTTCTGAGTGCAGAGCCAGGAGTGACCTCTGAGCACTGCTGGCGCTGGGTGTGGCCCAACAACCAACCAACCAATAAATAAATAAAGTTTAAAAAAATAATAATAACAAAAAACTTTAGATTTTTCAGACTTAGTAGTTTTTAAACAGCAGTGTATCCATTCATGTTTTATTAAAACCTTACCATTTAGGGGCTGGAGAGAGAATAGTGCACTAGTAAGGTACTTGCCTTGCACTTGCCTAACCAGGGTTTGATCCCCAGCATCCCATACTGACCCTTGAGCAGAGTAATTCCTGAGTGAAGAACTGGGAGCGACCGCTTAGTATTGCTAGGTGTAACAACAACAGCAAAAACAAAAACTTATATTGTATTTGGTATTGGACAACCTTCTTTCAGTTACTGCATGCAAAGTATCAGACAAGACCTAGGAGACTCAAAGGGCTGGAGCATGGAAGAGATCCCCACTTCTGAACACTTCCAGCAGCAAACCCAGAGTATTGAGATGGGAGTAGCCCCCAAGCCCTGCTGCTGGGCTAAAAAACAAAACAAAAAGTCTTAGTCATCTTATTAGCATTGATTTCAGTACATTAATGAGACAAATGACCTTTCTTTTCCAGTTTGCCATGAGTCCATCCAACTTCAGCAGCAGTGATTGTGAGGATGAAGAAGGACGGAAAGGAAACAAACTCTACTACAGTTTTCCCTGGGGGAAGGAGCCAATAGAAACCATGTGGAACCTGGGGGATCAGGAGCTTTTACGCATGTATCCCGGAAATGTTTCGAAATTACATGTAAGTTTGGCCTTGGTGCCTGTGGATCCCCCTTTCCTATTCTCTGTGGTCATTTGGGAACCATTTGAAATGTAAGTTGCAGACATTGGACCCTCTGGCCTCTTACTAGCTTCAGATGTATTTCTTGAGTGCTGGAAAACTCACATAGGCACAATGTAGTCATTAGAATCAGAAAAATGACAGTACATCCTCTGAGACCAATCCAGTTGACAGAACCCTTCACAATGACAGAATGTCCCTTTGTATTCTTGATGAGTTCAGGAGGTTGTGGAAAGATCTCGTACCATTCCTGAGACCCTGAGTCTAGGATCTCAGATTTCAAGGGACCTATCACATCATCTAGTCTCCATATATATATTATATGATGCTTAAATAAAGATTTTATATACATATATATTTATTTAAGCATCATGATTATAAGCATGATTGTAATCTCGTCTTCTTCTTTCCCAAGTTTGTTTCAGAACCTTGAGGCATTTGGGAGAAAAATAGGGGCCATATTCTTGCTTTGCAGCATGGCCCTTGATTCAGGTCCATTCATAAGGATGTCTTAGGGATTTCCTCTTGCTTAGGAATATCCTCTCTCAGTGTATGTGATACTGATTTGTTGCCAGTGATTTGTGCCTATTTGGTGTCAAGGACTGACTGCTCAGCCTCATGTAAACCACAGGTGTCCCAACACATTCCTAGCCCTGATAATCACTTACTGCTCCACTAAGCTTAGTAGTGACCAGGGTTCTCCAGTTCTCCAGCATAAAGTCAATTGGATTTTATTAATGATGCAATGTTTTTTTTTTTGTTGTTTTTTGTTTTTTGGGCCACACCTGTTGACGCTCAGGGTTTACTCCTCGCCATGTGCTCAGAAGTCGCTCCTGGCTTGGGGGACCATATGGGACGCCGGGGGATCGAACTGTCCTAGGTCCGTCCTAGGCTAGCGCCAGCAAGGCAGACACCTTACCTCTAGCGAGCGCCACCGCCCGGCCCCTGCAATGGGTTTTGTTAATTCATAAATTGTAGCATATGAAAAAGTTTCCATAAGATGATTCTTGGAATTGTATATAAAAGTGTTTCCTTAGGATTGTTCTGTGACTTTTGCCCCACCTAACCCTTCCAGGTGGGGCGCTGTGGAGTTGGCAATAAATAGCTTGAGGGACAGGAGTGAGGTGTCCTTCTGGGAAAAGCTGCTGGCTGCAGGAGGATTCTCTGGCTCTCCTTGCCCGATCTTTTAAACCCTATCGTTCTTGTCTGTGTGGATTATTACTTGCTGCGGATAAATATTACCAAGGTCTTCCCCCGAAAGGGGACAAGGGGATGGGAAGTAATTTCTCATTCTGGGGACTGTTCTTGGATTCACAAATACCCAGCCAAGATAACGGCGAAGATATCTTGCAATAAATCTGTGTCATGACTTGGGTAATCTTCAGAGATACATCTGTGAAATGATTTGCTTTTGACTTCTGTGAAATGAACTGTATTTTTGTTTTGCATTTCTGTTCCAGGGTCGAGACGGACGGAAAAATATCATTCCTTCTGTTTTATCCATAAGTGGAGATCTGGACCGAGGGATGTTGGCTTACCTCTATGATTCTTCCCAGCAAACCAACGTCTCATTTACAAGAAAGAAGACTCTTCATAGAAAGGTGCTTTTGATATCTCCAAAAGGCTTTAGGAACTGAAGGTTGCCAGTGCCCCCTTTTATATAGTAGTGTACATGTTTTCTACAAAGAAGCTGAAGAACAAAAGGGGAGAAGAGAGCTCCTAAGTGGAGTTCCGAGATACCAAAAGCCTAGGGCAGGGGCCACCTTCAGCATCCCCAGCCAAGCGACTCACAGCTCGGTGCCTGGGCCCCACAGTGCTGGAGACCGCCGGGCCACCCGGCAGTGTCTCAGGGACCTCCACGGTCTCCTCAGTACTGCTCCATAGGCTATTGTGGATCTAACCTGGGTTCTTTCTCTCCAGCCCCCAAACGGATTTCTTTCAATGTTTGTAATTTTTTTTTGGGGGGGGGGGTCACACCCGGCAGTGCTCAGGGGTTATTCCTGGCTCTATGCTCACATATCGCCCCTACCAGGCACAGGGGACCATATGGGATGCCGGGATTCAAACCACCGACCTTTTGTATGAAAGCAAACGCCTTACCTCCATGCTATCTCTCCGGCCCCAATGTTTGTTATTTTTAATTTTTAGAATTTGATCTCCAGAACGAAGAACTAAGCATTCCTGTTGGGGTATCCCCCAAAATATTTCTGTTAGGTCCCGGGCACTAGACTGCTCTCTTGAGAGTTTGTACCCCCACCCCACCCCTTTCCTCCAGAGTTGGCTGTTTTTCCCAGAAGCTGAGCACAGCTTCATTGATATATGAAGGACTCAGACCAGCAACATTGTGGTCTTGACCTCTCTGTTCCAATCTAACCATAGGAGGCTCATTGCTGGATTATAGGAACTAGATAGGGAATTGAGTCAAAGGGGGAAAGCTTAAGCTTAGGTAATTTAAGTATCAAAGAGGGACTAGAGCAATAGTATGGCGGGTAGGGTGCTTGCCTTGCACGCTGCTAATCCAAGTTTAATCCCCAGAATTCCATATTGTCCCCTAAAGCATCACTGGGAATGATCCCTGAATACAGAGCCAGGAGTAAACCCTAAGTGTAGTGTTACATTTTGTAGGAGGTTGGTTGAGGTTTGATTCCCACAGAGCTCCCAGAGAGGCTTAACACCTGAGCACCACTGGAAATGGCCCCAGAAGAAAAATGAGAATAGAAAGGGATAAAACTACAAAAAGAGGGGCCGGCGAGGTGGTGCTAGAGGTAAGGTGTCTGCCTTGCAAGCACTAGCCAAGGAAGGACCACAGTTCAATCCCCCAGCGTCCCATATGGTCCCCCCAAGCCAGGGGCAATTTCTGAGCGCTTAGCCAGGAGTAACCCCTGAGCATCAAACGGGTGTGGCCCAAAACAAAACAAAAAAACTACAAAAAGAAAATAACTAAGCAATGGTTTTTTGGAAAAAAACAGGAGGAGAATCAGTAGAATCTAGAACACAAGTGGGGTGGAGCCAGAGAAATAGTGCAATGGTAGGCCATTTAAAAGCCTTGCAAGCATCTGACCCAGGACCAACAGTGGTTCAAATCCTGACATCCCATATGGCTCCCCGTGCCTGCCAGGAGTGATTTCTGAGCACAGAGCCAGGAGTAACCCCCTGAGAACCGCCAGGTCTGACCCAAAAAAAAAAAAACAAAAAAGAACACAAGTGGAGGGATTTGTCCTGAAAAGAAGTTATTTGAAACAGCAGGGAGGAAAGAAATAAAGTGAGAGATATAAATATTCTACCAGGACCCCAAAGAAGCTTTCTCCTCTCAATTTTCTCAAAGAAGTGGGAAACAAAATTATTGGCTTAAAATAAAAGGACCTGGGGGTGGAAATGACGAGGGTTTAAAATAGGATCCAGGGCAGAGTGATAGATTCCATTTGGATGGGAGCTTAACTTGTACATAGCTGGCTTGGGTTTGAACTCCAGCACCCATAAGGTCCCCCAAGTGCTGCCAAGAGTGATCCCTGGGGCTGGGTGGTGGCGCTAAAGGTAAGGTGCCTGCCTTGCCTGTACTAGCCTTGGACGGACCGTGGTTCGATCCCCCGGTGTCCCATATGGTCCCCCAAGCCAGGAGCAACTTCTGAGCACATAGCCAGGAGTAACCCCTGAGCCTTACCGGGTGTGGCCCAAAAACAAAAGAGTGATCCCTGAGCACCACCAGGGGTCAAACACACAAAAATAGATTTCTTCAAAGTAAGCAATAATACCCCTGCAGGATCCATTCAGCGAGTCGTGGAAGTGAGGAGGAGGGTACTTTCTGTGTGTGTAAAGAAACTCCATATCCAAGACCTTGCTGAGGATGTTTTTCCTGAAAGAGGTTGATTGGCCAAATGAGGTTTGGGACCCCTTGCTAAGGTGCTTAGAGGAGTGAATAGGAGTTGCCTCAGGTCAAGATGGGACCCGCTGGATAGCTCAGCTGGGAATGAAAGTGTGGTCTTTGTCTAGTGATGTATTAAATGTGCCCCTTTAACTAGAGGAATGTGTCTTCTGCCCCACATCCATATGTATTTGATTATTCCTTTACCGTACATCCCAAGACTGGTCATTGCTTTCCTATTGGGGAGATGGTGTTGAGTATCAAACCCAGGGCCTTGCACATGCAATGCAAGTTCTATGGTCCCCAGGTTTTTCAGGTTTTGCTTCGAAATCAAGATAATGGGGGCCAGTGCTATACTACAGTGGGTAGGGCAGTTGCTTTTGCATATGGCCGACTTTGGTTCAATCTCTGGCACCCCATATACTCTCTCGAGCCCCCCAGGAATAATTTCTGAGTGCAGAACCAGAAGTAACCTCTGAACATGGCCCGGTGTGGCCCCAAAATAAAGAAAAACAATAATTGTAACAAAGAAATCAAGATGAGGCAGTAGATACTATCATGGGAAGAGGGCAAGGAAAACAGCTCAACTCTCAGCGCCTTTGACTCTGGCACTTGACTGAGAGAGCAAAGCATTCAACATATACCTGCTCTAAAAGCTTATGAGGTGCCAGAGTGATAGTACAGTGGTAGGGCTGCTTTGCACAATGCCAACCCAGGATTGATCTCTGGCATCCCATATGATCACCAAGCACTGCTGAGTGTAACCCATCAAAAACAATAAGCTTATGGGAATGGTGGATTTTGCAAGACAAAGTCCAAATGAAAAACCCATGGTCCCCTTTGGGACGAGGGAGCAGTGATGCCAGGAAGGTGCATTTTAACTGAGGTAAAAAGGAGGTATGGAAATAGGAGTCTGAGCAGTGTGAGTTGGGAATTCTGACACAGTGCCACCATTTCTCTCATCCCAGCTGCTTCCCTGTCACACAGTTGTCACCCTGAGCTGCCTTGTATCAGGCGGTATTTGTGTCACATTTAATAAGTTGTGCTGTCCTTCCCAACCTTACCTTAGGTACTTAAGCTTCACCCTTCTTTGGCTCCTATCAAGGTAGCAGTGGATATGGGAAGAGGCCCCATGGCAGAACTCCGACAGGTAGGTCAGACGGGTTTTCATGAATGATTTTAATAATTATATTCATTTGTTTGAATACATGCACAGCCAGTAAAACCTTGCCACTTGCCTTACATGTGTCTGACCCAGATTTGATCCCATAAAGGCAACCGATATGGGTATCTGAGCCAACACTGATCCTGAGTGCAGAGCCAGGAGTAAGCTCTGAGCACTGCAGGATGTGGCTCCAAACAAACCCCTCTCCCCAATTAACTTGGACCCATTTGTCTTTTTCCCCTGGATGGGTGGGGGTGGTTTCTCATACTCTATATTCTGCCTTTTCATTCCCCCCCCCCCCCGCAGTATGTCTCCATTTCCGGACTGGGCAGATTCTGCTAGTGACACCCATAGACAGTCTGTTGCTTAGTTCCCCACTTTCAGTCTCGCCTGCTGCTCATTCTGCTGGGATTAGCTGTACCATTTGTGTTCTCACCGGGCCCTTCTCCATGTCTTCACAGAACAGTCTTGCTTAGATCCTTTTTCTCCTTTCCTTCTTGCCTAAGATAAATTTCCTGCTGGCAATCACTAACTTCCTAAAACCTCTCTGAGTTTTAACTTATTTCTTAACTGTATTACCATCAGTTCTCTGGCCACCTCTTTGCTTGTTGGCAGTTTAGAAATACAACTTCTTGGCCCTCACCTCAGGCATGCTGTACCAATCTGGACAGGAGGCCAAGCCCTGCGCCTTTTGCCCCAGTGACCTCCAGCAATGCCAAGGCAGTGATTTTTGGGAAATGATGCTCAGTGCAGGACCCCTCCCTGAAGGAGATGCTGGGTAGATGATTATGGTTATCACTGACTGAGGGGATGCGAGCGACATCTGATGGGAGGCTGGGATCGGTGCTGAGTGTGGCAAATGTTCTGCTAGTCACCAAGTTTACTTTGTGGCTGACTCATAGTTTCCTGTTTGGCTTTGGTTTTTCCAGCCTTGCACTGAAACCAATGTCATTCTCCTCCTCTGCAAACAGTTAACCAGTTCACCACAGGCAGAGGCCTCTCCTGGGCCTGCCCTGCCTTCAGCTCACGCTCAGTTCAGAGTACAAGGCTTCATCACTTTAGCTGAACAGCCCTTTGGACATCTGCATTGTTGTGTGGTCACGCCCAGTGGTGCTGAGAGCCTCTTCTAGCTTGGGCTCAACTGGTACTTAGGGGAGGACATGAGATGCCAAGGGTTGAGCCCAGGCATCCTGCAAGCAAAGCACGTGCTCTAGCCTCTTGCACTGTCTCCCCAAACCTGGATTTTAGTTTTCTCTGATTGACTCTATTTGGGTTTTAATTTTATTTGTATGAAATATGTCAAACAGCATTATCATACAGTCGGGGAACTCATACCCATTTCTAATATAAAGAAGTTAAAGACTGGAATAGGATTACTACTCTGGCTACTTTAATTTCTTATTTAGAGTGTCTGATTTTCCCTAGGTTTGCCAAGGACTGTTTAAAGAATTACAAGAAAATGGTATTTCTGTGTGGCCTGGTTATTTGGAAACTGTTCATTCCTCAATGGAACAAATTTATTCAAAGTAAGTATCTTTATTAAAAAAAAAAAAAAAAAGCTTATTCAGAGTTTTTGTTGATAGGATGTTGCTTTACTTTAAGAGTAAAACATTTCTCAAATATAGATATATAATTGGAAAGTATTCCTAATGTTCCCATTTACAGAATCTGACCTTAATTGTTATAACGGAAAAAATTGCCATTCAATATTTGAGCACATACTCTGTATGTGTCATGAATATACATTCCTGAGTATATGTGTCACAATCACTCAATACCTCTGTTAACCTATTTTCTCAGGCTGAACTCCAGAAAGCAAAACTGACCCCTGATTCCTTCACTTCCTTCACTCACTATCTCAGTATGTGGTCAGCCTGCCTCCAAAATAGATTTTAGATTGATGCCTGGAAATAATCTAAAGGACCTTTGTTTTTGGCCTTTTTTGGGGGGGAATCACATCCAGCAGTACTCAGGGGTAACTCCTGGGTCTGCACTCAGAAATCACTGCTGGCGCTGCTCTGGAGGGACCAGATGAGATGCTGGGATCAAATCTGGGTCAATTGTATGCAAGGCAAGTTTCTATCACTTCAACTCCTAATTTATGTTTTTATATAATGTAATATACTCTTTCATCCTTTGGATATTTTAGGGTTTTATTTTGTTTTGGTTTTGGTTTTTGAGTCATACCCAGCAGCGTTCAGGGGTTACTCTTGGCTCTATGCTCAAAAACCGCTCCTGGCAGGCTCAGGGGACCATATAGGATGCCGGGATTCGAACCACTGTCTTTCTACATGTTAGGCAAATGCCTTACCTCCATGCTATCTCTGGCCCCAGGGTTTTATTTTGTGTTAACAAATTTTGTAAGTAAAGAATTATGAAGTGGGCCAGAGAGATAGCATGGAGGTAAGGCGTTTGCCTTTCATGCAGAAGGTCATCAGTTCAAATCCCGGCGTCCCATATGGTCCCCCGTGCCTGCCAGGAGCAATTTCTGAGCATGGAGCCAGGAATAACCCCTGAGCACCGCCGGGTGTGACCCAAAAAAAAAAAAAAAAAGAATTATGAAGTTTTTTGTTGTCTGGGTGTTTTTGTTTGTTTTTGAGCCATACTCTGTGATGCTAGAGTGTGGTCACTCCTAGCTCTATGCTCAGGAATGAGTTTCTGATAGTGCTCGGGAACCGAAGGGAATGCTGGAGATTGAACTGGGTCAGCCACATGCAAGGAAAGCCTTTCCCCATGATACTGTCTCTTCAGCACCATAGAGCTTTTCTTTCTTCAAGGAACTTGTTGACATAGAAGAAAAAAAAGTTTTTTATATAGGAAGAGACAGGAGCTATGGTGCTAAGAATTGAATGTATGGCCTCACTCATAAAAAGCAAGTGTTCTACTGCTGGGTCACATCCCTGCTCCTGGAGAAATAAAGGCTTTTGTAGGAAGAATAATGGATGCTTGTATCATCCATAAAATGCTTGTATCATCTACCACCTGAAGGGGTGGTATTTGAAATTTAGTGATTTCCTGTGTTGCTCTGTGGACCAGTGCCAGTCTTCAGGTATAAAAAAACAGTTGAGGGCCCGGAGAGATAGCACAGCGGCATTTGCCTCGCAAGCAGCCGATCCAGGACCAAAGGTGGTTGGTTCGAATCCCGGTGTCCCATATGGTCCTCCGTGCCTGCCAGGAGCTATTTCTGAGCAGATAGCCAGGAGTAACCCCTGAGCACCACCAGGTGTGGCCCAAAAACCAAAAAAAAAAAAATTGAAATCTACCACTATAGATATTATCATGTTACACTTTGTTCTTTCTATGGTAAAAGTTTTATTGCCCAATGGTATTTTGGTTTGTTTTGGGACCACATCTGGCTGTGCTCAGGTCTTCTGCCTCTGTGCTCAGGGATTACTTCTGGTAGAGTTCAGGGGACCACATGTTGTACCAGGGGTAGAACCCAGGTTGGGTGCATGCAAGGCAGACACCCTATGCAACTGTATGGTTGCTCCAGCCCTTCCCCATAGTTTTATTTATTTCTGTTTGGGGGCCACATCTTGAGATGCTCCTGGCTCTGCACTCAGGAATTACTCCTTGCAGTGCTCAGGACCATATGGGATGCCGGAGATCAAGCCTGGGCCAAGGCAAAATACCTTATCCGCTACCCTACTATCTCTTTAGCCCCAATATTTTTTTGTTTGGTTTTTGTTTTTTGTTTTTGTGTCATTACTCATTGCAGCGCTCAGGGACTACTCCTGGCTCTATGCTCAGAAATCATTCCTGGCAGGTTCAGGGGACCATATGGGATGCTGGGATTCTAACCTCTGTCCTTAGGCATGCAAGGCAAATGCCTTACCTCCATGCTATCTCTCCGGCCCCTAGCCCCAATTTTTTTTTTTTTTTTTTTGGTTTTGGTTTTTGGGTCACACCTGGCAGTGCTCAGGGGTTCCTCCTGGCTCTATGCTCAGAAAGCGCCCCTGGCAGGTATGGGGGATCATATGGGATGCCGGGATTCAAACCATCGTCCTTCTGCATGAAAGGCAAATAAATGCCTTACCTCCATGCTGTCTCTCTGGCCCCAAGCCCCAATATTTTTATTCAATATTTTTGTTAATAATTTTTATTGTGACCAAAGTGAATTACAAATCTTTCACAGTAATTTATTCAATATTTTTATTCAACATTTATTAAGTACCTTGTAGGGTACCTATTTGAGACCCACCTATTTCTGGGAGGGGTCTTGGGAACCGGATAATAATAACCTTACCTGCAAGACCCGGCCCATTCCTGGGAGGGGTCTTGGAATAGGTAGATAAACCCGGAAGCCAGGGGATTAAGGGTCTTTGCCTTTTGGCCCTGCTGGGCTCTCGGAGGAAGATGACTGAATTATAAGATGCAGGGCTAAGAATGGCCGAATGCTTAAAAGGTTATGAGATAGGCCACACACACGTGGTGGCTAGGGCCTAAATAAAGATGATTCTTCCTGAAGCCTGCCTGTGAGTGAGTGATTTCGCGTTTCACCTGGGCCTGGAACTCGCCGGCTGGATGGGAGATGAAGCCACGTGGCTGGGGCCTAAGCACAAAGGCCTCCATCCATCGCCATCCAGCCCCATCGTTAATTATTTCATGCTACAGTACCTATTATAGTTTTTGTACTTTGAGATAGCAATAAACAAGACTGAAAGATTTTTTGTTCTTAAGTGTATGATCCAATGGGACAAACTAGAGAACAAATGATAGATAAATCAGATAACTTCTGATAAAGTCTAAACAAAAAAAAACAGCAGTGAAACTGAATGAACCAAAGTGAGCATATAGCACATTGCTGAACTAGAAAGAAATGAGCATACCAAGTTCTAGACTAAACCTTGTTTTCACATAGCTTGTCATATACTTGATCTTTAATATGTCAGTATTAAAAGACACTTGAGCCTAAAACAATAATAGCCAAGTATTAAGATGGCTGAGGTTATTTTGGGATTCTTCAGTGCCATCGCAAATGATGTATTGAGGTCAGTTTATTTCTCAGATTTTCTTTTCTTTTATGACTTTCAGTCATAAAAGTCACTGCTGAGTATGGCCCAAAAACAACAACAAAGCAAAACAAAACCTAGTAATGTGATGAGTTCACTATTCATATTTGTGCTCATTTATTTTAACTCCCTTTCACTAAGTCAGGAACTTAATGAACATTTTAATTTGACTAAGAACTTGAAAAGAGTTTTTTGTTTGTTTGTTTTTTGGGTCACACCTGGTGGCGCTCAGGGGTTACTGTATGCTCAGAAATCACTCCCGCAGGCTTGGGGAACCACATGGGATGCCAGGAATCAAACCAAGGTCCGTCCTGTGATGGCCGTGTGCAAGGCAAATGCTATTGCTGTGCTATCACTCAGGCCCCCGAAAAGGGTTTTTTGTTTTTGTTCGTTTTTGTTTTGGAGCCACACTGGCAGTGCTCAGAGGTTACTTTCCTGGCAGGGACCATATGTGATGTGATGCCAGGATTGAGCCCTGGTTGGCTGTGTGCAAGGAAAATGCCCTACTCACTGTGTTATTGCTTCAGCCTGTTTTTGATTTTTGTTTCAGCTCTTAAGCCTTTTTGCATTTGATAGCTCTGGAAGCGGGGAACATGAATTCTCATTTAAAGTGGTAATGTGTGGAGCCGGAGAGATAGCAGAGAGGTAGATCATTTGCCTTGCATGCTTCAGACCCGGAACAGACCCAGGTACAATCCCTGGCACCCCATATGATCCCCCGAGCCTTCCAGGAGTGATTTCTGAGCACAGAGCCTGGAGTAACTCCTAAGCACTGCTGAGTATGGCCCAAAAACAACAACAAAGCAAAACAAAACCTAGTAATGTGATGAGTTCACTATTCATATTTGTGCTCATTTATTTTAACTCCCTTATATCTTGCACCATTTTTTTGAATAAGGTTGTTGGGTTTTTCTGAGCTTTGGGAATGTTTTGTGTATCTTGGATGTTAGTCATTTTCTGATAGAATGTTTAACTACTTTTTTCTTAGATATGACGAAATGAGTATCCTCTTCACAATTTTGATCACTGACACGACTTTGGAGAATGGACTAATAAATGTGAGAAGTAGAGACACTACCATGAAGGAAATGATGCATATTTCCAAAGTAAAAGACTTTTTAGTCAAATATATATCATCAGCTAAGAATGTATAGAATTTACTTTGTATAATAAATACCCTCCTTTTGTATTCTATTGTCCTTTTTGTTTTTGTGTGACCCTTTTTCTCTTATGAAGTGAATAGTTTTGGTTCTTTTTTTAATTTGACCTTGATCAGTGCCTAGATCAATCAGATGATAAAAAGTGGCAACATGGTGCTTTTCTGAACCTATCTTCATGAATTCATTAGCAAGAAATATTATGAAGAAAGACCAAATCATATCAACAAGATAAAATCAGAGCTACCCAAAAGAGTATGTATGTTGGAGTCGGAGAGATAACATGAAGGTAAGGCGTTTGCCTTCCATGCAGAAGGTCATTGGTTCGGTCCCGGTATCCCATATGGTCCCCTGAGCCTGCCAGGAGCGATTTCTGAGCATAGAGCCAGGAGTAACCCCTGAGCGCTGCTGGATGTGACCCCCTCACCCAAAAAAAAATGTATGTATGTTAATCTATTTATCCAGATATGAGGCCAGAAAGAAAGCTCAAAGGTCCAGTGCACATGTTTTGCATTCAGAAGTCTTGAGTTGGGTCCTTTTACACTGCATGGCCCCTTGAGCACCAAGACAAGAGCAAGCCCCAAATTGGAGTAGCCAATAAAACAAACTTGTTTTATTGACAAACAATTCACAATACATTTCTCTATTTTAAATGTACAGACTCTGTACATTTTAAACTCTGTAGGAGTTCCTACAGAGCTCAGGGGACAATGTGCCAGAGTTGCAGCCCTCTGAACTGTCTCCCTGGCCCATTTCTCCCATTTTGTATGTTACATTTATAAAATCTTTTTTACCATCTAAGTCCAGTGCTGGAGAAAACTTGAGGCAATTTCAGACATCGATCACAGTGTAAAGGAAATACAACAGATCGACAGGCTACTGGACCTTAGTGGTCAGGTTAGTGTGACCTTGGAACTGAGACTGAATGATAGGAAGCAGCTGGCTCTGTGACTATCTGAGGCAGTCGCCCTGGGTGGGAGAAATAGCAAGTACCACAGCCCTTAGGACCTAAGAGATAATACAGGGGTTAGTCATGTCCCTTTCAGTTTTTGTACATGGAATCTACTATGCTGAGTGAAATAAATCAGAGGGAGAGAGATAGACGCAGAATAGTCTCATCTATGGGTTTTAAGAAAAATTAAGGACCATGGGCCTGGAGAGATAGCACAGCGGCGTTTGCCTTGCAAGCAGCCGATCCAAGACCAAAGGTGGTTGGTTCAAATCCCGGTGTCCCATATGGTCCCCCGTGCCTGCCAGGAGCTATTTCTGAGCAGACAGCCAGGAGTAACCCCTGAGTGCCACCGGGTGTGGCCCAAAAACCAAAAAGAAAAAAAGAAAAGAAAAATTAAGGACCTTATTGTAATAATGCCCAGAGACAATAGAGATGAGGGCTGGAAGGACCAGCCTACAATATGAAGCTCACCACAAAGAGGTGAGTGCAGTTAGGGAAATAACTACACTGATAACTATCATGACAATGGTAGTGAATGAGAGAAATAGAATTCCTGTCTTGAATACAGGCAGGGGTTGGGAAGGAGGGAGCGGGGGCATTGGTGGTGGGAATGTTGCACTGGTGAAGGAGGGTGTTCTGTTTATGACTGAAATCCAACTACAATCATGTTTGTAATCATGGTGCTTAAATGAATATTTTATATTAAAAAAAAAAAAGATAGGCCCGGAGAGATAGCACAGCGGCGTTTGCCTTGCAAGCAGCCAATCCAGGACCAAAGGTGGTTGGTTCAAATCCCGGTGTCCCCTATGGTCCCCCGTGCCTGCCAGGAGTAACTCCTGAGCAACGCCGGTTGTGGCCCCCCCCCCAAAAAAAAAAGACATGTCCCTTCCATTCAGATGATCTGGGTTTGCTCTCTGGCACCACGTGTGTTCCCCTGAGCACTGCAGGGGATCACTCCTGACTACAAAGCCAAGCAAAGATCCCGAGAACCTCTGAGTGTAGCCCTGCAGCCCCCATATTTAAAAATGTCATAAACTAAACCAAATGCCCACCTTTATTTATATTAAGCCAAATCTTTAGGATAGACAGGTAAATATCTAGGTATCTCAAACTTTTTGTCCTATCCCGTTGTTCTACTTGCTCAGCCATTTATTAATGATTTTAAAAATCATACTTTAGGAGCCCTTGATATAGCTGAGAGGTAGAGCACTTAGTGGCCTTTTGTGTGCCCTGGATTCAGTCTCCACCCAGCACTAGCAAACCCGAAAAAAAACAAAAAGACAAAACAAGGCAAAACATGTTTACTTTTTTGTTTGTTTTTGGGCCACATCCAGCAGCACTCAGGGGTTACTCCTGGCTCTGAGCTCAGAAATCACTCCTGGCAGGCTTGGGGGACCATATGGATGCCAGGGATCGCCCAGAATGGCTGCTTGCAAGGCAAATGCCCTACCTGCTGTGCTATTGCTCTGGCCCCTATTTTATATTTCCAAGTCCTATACACACACACACCCCTAATTTACATTGATAATACACTTCCTGAATCCTAATCCCTTGTTCCTGTATTCTGTACTCAAGTATGTTAGCATTTAGTTCATTGCAAACACTGGACTGGAAAATCAGCTTTTAGTTCACCCTAGAAATTTGAATAGTATGGAAGATATGTTGTTTTTTAGGCCATACCTGGCAGTGCTCAGGATTAGGCAGCCTGGCTCTGCACTCGGATCTCGGATCATTCCTGGTAGAACTCAGGAGACCATGTGTGGGTTTTTGGTGGTGGTGGTTTTTTTTGGGTTTTTTTTTTGGGGGGGGGGGAGGCAAGGGGTTGGTTTTTGGGCATACCTAGCAGCACTCAAGGATTACTCCTAGTTTCATGCTCAAAAATCATTGACCATATGGAATGCCGAGGATTGAACCCAGGTCTGTCCCAGGTCAGCCATTTGCAGGTAAACGCCTACCACTGTGCTATTACTCCAGCCCCCTATGTGTGGTTTTTGAGATTGAACTCAGGTCAACTGCAAACAAGGCAAGAACCCAACCTGCTGTACTATCACTCTGGCCCCCAATCAACTCTCTCAAGCCACATCATAACCTCCCTTCTATCTGGTGGGAATGGAAGATGAAAACATTTCAGGTGCTTCCTCCCTCGTGGGTCTGATTCTCTGCCTCTAGGAGGTAGCAGGAGGTGGTGGCTGTGTCAGGAAGACAATATCTGCGGTGATTGAAAAATCCAGTTTCTGCAAGTGACCAGGATGACAAGAGCAATTGCAATTCTTGCCTCTCTCTTGGGTGTCAGGAAATAGTTGAGCAAGATTAGAGTTTCTCTTTTTTTTTTTTTTTTTTTGGTTTTTGGGCCACACCCAGAATCACTCAGGAGTTACTCCAGGCTCTGCACTCAGAAATTGCTCTTGGCAGGCTCGGGGAATCATATGGGATGCTGGGAATTGAACCCGGGTCCATCCCAGGTCGGCCGCATGCAAAGCAAACACCCTATTGCTGTGCTATCTCTCCGGCCCCTGAAAAAGAGTTTCTCAAGATGGCCAGGATAGTCATTCATAACCCACTATCTTCTATATATCAGTAACCCACCAGAGCACCAGCTATCAAGCACCTAGAACTATATCTTAAAAGACATGCAAGATACTTATGCAGGGGGGCCGGGCGGTGGCGCTGGAGGTAAGGTGCCTGCCTTACCTGCGCTAGCCTAGGAGACGGACCGCGGTTCGATCCCCCGGCGTCCCATATGGTCCCCCAAGCCAGGAGCGACTTCTGAGCGCATAGCCAGGAGTAACCCCTGAGCGTTACCGGGTGTGGCCCAAAAACCAAAAAAAAAAAAAAAAAAATACTTATGCAGAAAAGGATCAAGGATTTGAGATATAAAGAAGATATAAATGGTGAGATCATCAAACATCCGTTTGATGCTCAGGGGTTACTCCTGGCTAAGCGCTCAGAAATTGCCCCTGGTTTGGGGGGGACCATATGGGACGCCGGGGGATCGAACTGCGGTCCTTCCTTGGCTAGCGCTTACAAGGCAGACACCTTAGCTCTAGCGCCACTTCGCCGGCCCCAATGGTGAGATATTTGTCATTTTGAAGATTCTGTATTGTAGAAATACTTCTTTTGAAACTGATGTATTAATTCAAGGCAGTAGCATTCAAAGTCTCTTGTGTTATTTTTTTTTAATAATATGATTTTTATTTTGATCATCGTGGCTTACATATTGTTGACAATATTATTTTAGGTACATATTTACATAAAAGCAAGGGGGATTCCCATCACCAGATTGTCTTTACCTATACCTCCATTTTTGTCCTCCCTCCCATTTCCTCTTCCCTCACCCTCAGGGCGGCTAGAATATGTGGTCCCCTCTGTATCTGACCCACTACCTAGTAGTCTTGCACCTGTTTGGTCTTGATGTCTCCCTTATTTCCCCCTCTAACTGGAGGTAGGACTAGTTAGTTCAAGATGGATGGTTTTGTTTGAAAAAGAGAAAAGAAATAAGCTGGGGTAAGAGACTAATATGCCGAAAATGTGCGGAATCCTTCTAGGGGCTCTCATCAACGCTTTGAGAGATCAAGGAGATAAAGAAGGTGAAACACTCCCCCCGTACCAAAAGCAGTGTCAAATATCCAGTGAGGATTCCGGCTATATCGATTAGCACCACAAAAAAACAAGCAAACGAGAAAAAAAAAAAAAAAGAAAAGAAAAACAGACAAACAAAAACAAAAAAAAAAAACAAAGAAAAACAGACAAACAAAAACAAAATCTTGTGTTATTTTTAAAAGAAAATATTGGAGGCTAGAGCAATAATACAGTGAGTAATACACATGCCTTGCACATGGCTGACAGGCTGACCCTGGTTTGATCTCAAGCATCCTATATGGTCCCCCAAACAGTAGTGATTCCTAAGTGCGGAGCCAGGATGTGAAGCCCAGAAATCAAACAAACAAACAAAGAAAAAAGTCATATTGGCATTAACTGTAATAATTCCAAACCAATGTCAACACTATTAGTAGTTTAGGATATTCTACCTTTCAACAATGGAAAGCAAGGATTATAATATATGTAGCAACATGGACAAAACTCAGTATTAAGCAAAAACATCAGACAGAATAAATTGGATATAATTCCACTTATATTAAATTGAAGGATGTGGAACTAAACATGGTGATGTAGAATATAGACTTGGATGGTCAAGGAGAAAAGGAGATTCAGAGAAGGGTGGGTTGGGTTTATGATCATCCCCAGCAATTGTGCCACCAGTCCCTCATTAGAGTTCATTACATTGTATATGAAGAGAACTCCAAAATTGTGTGTAGAATATGTAGTTTAGGGCCAGAGTGAGCACAGAAGGTAGGGAGTCTTGCATGCAGCCGACCTGGGCCCAACTGGAGTTCAATTCTGGCATCCCATATGGTACCCTGAGCCTGCCAAGAGCAGTTTCTGAGCTCAGAGCCATGAGTAGCCCATGAGTGCTGCCAGGTGTGGCCCCAAATCCAAGACCAAACAAACAAGAATATGTAGACTTGAAAACGCCTAAGTGCAACCCTGAATGTAGAGGGAAGGGATATAGTTATTGAGGCACCTATTGATCCTCTCTCTTCCCTTTCTCTCATCTATATACAGAAGGGCCAGGAAGATGGCTCAGTGATTGGATTAACTGGTCCTACCTAATCAATATTCATACTCCACCCTAGGGTGTGATCTGATGATAGGATCATTGGATTATTTTTCCTATTTGGTATTCCTCTTCCACCCTAAGGTGTGGCCTGGTTTTTTTTTTTTTTTAAATATGAAACGCTTCACAAATTTGTGTATCATCCTTGCGTAGGGCCATGCTAATTTCTGTATCTTTCCAATTTTAGTATATGTGCTGCCGATACGAGCACTGTGGCCTGGTTCTTGTCAATAAAAGCAGGGTCTGAGGAAGGCAGGTGCTCATTCTTGGTATTCCTCCACTAAGCTGCATTCCTTTATTCTTTGTTTTTGTTTTTGTGGGTTTTTTTGGTTTTTGAAGGCCACACACAGTGTTGCCAGGTTACTCCTGGCAGGCTTTGGGGACCATATGGGATGCCGGAGATCGAACCCAGGTCTGTCCTAGGTAGTTATATGCAAGGCAAATGCCCTACCACTGTGCCATCACTTTGGCGACTAAGCTTCCTTCCTTCTTAGGAGCAAAAAAGCTTGTGTGGTGGGTTCCTTCCTTGCTTGAGTGCTGGATTTCTTTTTTTTTTGGGGGGGGGTCCACACCTGGCAGCACTCAGAGGTTATTCCTGGCTCACGCTCAGAAATCGCTCCTAGCAGGCTTGGGGGGCCATATGGGATGCCAAGATTTGAACCAATAACCTTCTGCATGCAAGACAAATGCCTCCATTCTATCTCTCCGGCCCCAAGTGCTGGATTTCTTGAACCCGTTTTTGTTCCCTTTCACTGTGTGGATTATTTCCTGCATCAACGTCTGCTTCCAGTCCTGCATCTCACTAGCTCCTCGTTTTGGAGCCCTGGGCTCCACTAGCAAGTGGTTATAACCAGGGTCAGTCCAAGAATTTAGTCCTGAGCATATTATCTACTGGTCCTGCCAGCCCCACTTCTGGGGATCCCGGTTGAAGTGGGAAACTGGGACAACCCAGAAGTCATCAATGGAGTTGAACGTGTGTGGATAGGTTCTGGGGAAGAGGGGCACCGGGCAGGAGAGAGGACCAGTATGTTAGCCTTCTTGGTGCCCGGCCTTACCCTTCTTGGCTGCAACCAACATTTCAGAGATACTAGTGGCCTCACCCACTTGTATTTACATCTTCTTGCTTCAAATAGGCCTCCTGGATCTTCTGGTTTCTGTTGTTGGGCTTTCGTGAGCCTTGGATGAGAGGCCAAGAACAGTCTGGAGTTCATTCAGGGAGACCCACACCCATGCCGAGAGTGTACTGAGTCCCCCTGTCTGGTTTCCCCCAACTCCTGCTGGGTCACTCCTTATGGACAGCATCCTTGGGGACATTGGATAGCTCCACAATTACCTAGATGCAACCTAGGGAGCTAATATGAAGGGATTCTGCCTTACACATTGATGCTGGCACTTGGGAGGCCTAGTGGATGCAAACTGGCTTCTCACAGTAAAAACTGCAGGAAGAGCAAAGATGGCGACTCAGCATCCACCACTGGGGTATGAGCCCCCTTCCCCAATTTTCTTCTGTCCCTTGGGCCATGCATTCTGTCCTGAAGATCACCTGTGTAAGAGACTGTCCCAGGGGCCCGGAGAGATAGCACAGCGGTGTTTGCCTTGCAAGCAGCCGATCCAGGACCAAAGGTGGTTGGTTCGAATCCCAGTGTCCCATATGGTCCCCCGTGCCTGCCAGGAGCTATTTCTGAGCAGACAGCCAGGAGTAACCCCTGAGCACCGCCGGGTGTGGCCCAAAAACCAAAAAAAAAAAAAAAAAAAAGAGACTGTCCCAGGATGTTCTCAGGCTGGGTCTCAGGCTCAGACAGACATAGAACCAGCAGCCGGGTTCATTGTTTCCAGACTGACTGAGAGAAAACAGCATGAATGAAGGGTTACTGGTTTTGGAGTACTGTATTTAGCATCTGTCTGGGCCTGTCCCATCACCCGAGTTCCTTCCCCCAGCAACTCTCTTATATGGATTCTCCCCCTAACCTCCCTCACTCTCACAGAAGCCCAAAGTTAGGTTGGAAACTTAGTCCAGAGTCACACAGTGAACCAGGATTCAGTCCAGAGGCTCTGGAGTCCCCTAATCTCTTAGTCTCTAGGAATTAATTCATCTCTTCCTTTAGTCCAAATATCAGCAGTGAAAGGGAGAATGTTCTGCTCAGAAGTGTTGCTTTTCAGGATCTGGAGTGATAGCACAACAGGTAGGGGCTTTGTCTTGCAAGAGGCCGACCCAGGTTTGATCTCCAGCATCCCATATGATCCCAGGAGCCTGCTAGGAGTAATTTCTGCATGCAAAGCCAGGGATAACCCCTGAGCACTGCTGGGTGTGGTCAACCCCCCCTCCCCCCACCAAAAAAAAAAAATAAAACACACTCAGAAATCCTGAAATTCATCTGGACCTGTGTATGGGAGTCTCTCATTCCACTTAGCATTCCCACAGTGGTTTTTTTTCCTTCTTCCTGGTCACGCTTTGACTTTGACTTCAACCACCTACAGAGATGTGGAGGACTCATGAAATAACTTGTTCTACCCATTGGAACTCCCTGACCCATAAAACCAAATTAATAATAATCTTTGCTTTGAAGGAGATTGGCACAGAATGAGTGCCTCACAAGTATGATTAGGTGCTGTGATAATGAGGACTCACCTAGTCAGACGGTCTTCCTTGGGAATAATTAAATTCAGATCCACTCCCAAGAAAAACAGAACAGGAAAATTAGGGCCAAGTTTTCTCAGTCCAGAACCCTAGAAATCTCTGGGCTTTTTTTTTATTTGGGGGGGAGGGGTCATACCCAGCAGCGCTTGGGGTATACTCCTGGCTCTGCGCTCAGAAATTGCTCCTGGCAGGCATGGGGGACCATATGGGATGCCGGGATTTTAACCACTGTCGGTCCTGGACCAGCTGTGTGCAAGGCAAATGCCCTACCATTGTGCTATCTCTCCAGCCCCAGTCTCTGGGCTTTTATTGAATGTACAGCTCTCCAGTTGAAATATTTAAGGCAGGAATTATTTTATTCCCTATTATTGGCTATGGGCCAGGAAGAGGGGGTTGTTGGAGAGGGGGTTGTTCCCCCACAGGGGGGAAAATATCATTTGTTTTGTTTTTCTTTTGTTTTGCTTTGTTTTTTTTGGGTCACACCCAGCAGCGCTCAGGGATTACTCCTGGCTCCACGCTCAGAAATCACTCCTGGCAGGCATGGGGGACCATATGGGATGCCAGGATTTGAACTTTTGCATGAAAGGCAAACGCCTTACCTCCATGCTATCTCTCCGGCCCCAAAATATAATTTCTTAAGGTCCTAAAACCTTAAGAACCTAGAACCTGTGACTGTCTCCTTACTTGGAAAAGGGTCTTTGCATGTGTCAGGAAGAACCTCTAGGTGAGAAGATCATGGATGAATAGGTGGTTTAGGTGCTAGAACAGTAGTACAGGGGAAAGGCCTTGCATGTGGCTGACCCAGGTTTGATCCCCATATCTCAGTGTCTGCTGAACTCACTGAAGTGATTCCTGAGTGCAGAGCACTTCAGTAAACCTTGATACATGTGTGGCTCCACCAGCAAAGCATGATTTGCTGGACAGCAAAGCAAAACAGCAAAAGCATGATTGAAAGTTATGACCCAGAGGGGACCAGAGAGATAACACAGTGGTTAGGCATTTGCTTTGCACACAGCCGACCCAGTACGGACCCGGGTTCAATCTCCGGCATCCCATATGGTCCCCTGAGCCTGCCAGGAGCGATTTTTGAGTGCAGAGCCAGGAGTAACCCCTGTGCACCACCGAGCATGGCCCAAAAACCAAAAAAGAAAAGAAAGTTATGATTTATCAGTCAGGAGCTTCCTGCCCCATCCCTGGGCTGATGGCACAGCTGGGCATTGAACCCCAGTGGGCTAAAGAGATGGAGCCAATTTCACTGCATGGGCCAGGAGAGTTTCACTCTCTCTTTGTGTGTGTGTGTGTGTGTGTGTGTGTGTGTGTGTGTGTGTGTGTGTGTGTGTTGTGTGTGTGTGTGTGTGTGTGTGTGTGTGTGTAAAACAGCTTTTTGAAGAGTGTCTTGCCGTGAGATGTAGCTTATATTCTGAAATTTTACACCTTGAGTTCACAGTAGACATGGTCAGTTTTACAACCACCCTCATCTGAAAAGTAAACAAAGGTCATTCAATCAGCTTTGGAAATATATCCAGAGACTCAAAAAACATCCTGTTTCTTTAGCAGCCGAATCAGCCTCACAACTCCAAACATATTTTTATTTTCTCTTTTGCATTTGGGGATACACTCTGGGCTTCTTGGAAGTCTGGGGACACCAGGGGATGCCTAAACACTGCCAGGCTCTGAGCTGAGGCTGAAACCCAATGCTCTCTCCAGCCCTTTGAACATCTTCAAAGCCCCAACAGTTCTAACTATCACTAGATTTGCCGGGGACCATGTTAAATGATATCTTGGAGAAGTGCCCCTGCAGCCTCTTCTTTGGATTATTCTCCTGATCTTTTGTATTAGGTGGAGCAGTGAAACTGCTGACTTCTGCATGTGGTACCTTCTGCCTGTTCCTGAGCACCCTGCCAACGTCCCAGTACCTCCTGTCTAGAGCTCGTCTATCACTGCATCTGTAACTCACCTTGTCTTCCTGGGGCCATGTCTGGGAACACAGGGCTGGCATACTGGATTTCCTGGGCATGTGCACCTTCTGGGTGAGAAAAAAAGAACAGTTACTGAGTCTCGAAGCTGCATCTCCACTTATTGGAGGACAGTAGCTTAGCCAGTGGTGCTCACAATGGCAGGAGTTTCTGGCCTTTGTGGAGAGCAAGCACTTACCTTCTTCAGCCACAGGCACATAAAGCCTTGGTTCCACGTCTGGCTGAGACTCTGCCTCTGTAAAAAAAAAAAAAAATGGAAACCAGGTGAATGGGGAGTCAAAGGTGTTGGGTTTGGCATGGTAGATTCATTGCTTTTGGGTGTGCCTGGAACAGGCTGGGCTAGGCCTCAGTCAATAGTGTCTGTTTATTCTCCTATTGGCTCAGGGCCTGGGTCTGTTTATCATAAAGTAGCACCAGTACCTGGGTTGAGGTGCTCAAAGGGCTTGGAACATGGCAGATAAGGCAAACCTGCAGGGTGTGTTGGTCTTTGAAAACAACCAGAGAGTACATGGATGCCCTCTGGCGAGGCCCCTTTGTGAATACTTGGGCCTATGTTCTCCCTGGAACACACAATTAACTGGTTTGTCTCTTCCTCTCTGGAGAAGCCCATGTTCTCTCTTGAACACATGCTTCTCCCTCTTTCTAAATAAATTTAGTACTTTTTCTAAAGAAAAATAAATAAATCGGGGCCAGAGAGATGGCATAGAGGTAGAGCATTTGCCTAGCATACAGAAGGACGGTGGTTCGAATCCCAGTGTCCCATATGGTCCCCTGAGCCTGCCAGGAGCGATTTCTGAACACATAGCCAGGAGTAACCCCTGAGCATTGCCTGGTGTGGCCCCCCCCCCAAAGAAAACAAAACAAAAAATAAATAAATTTCACATCTTTCTAAATAAATGTGCATAAAATATCTATGGAGAGATCTGTGGTAAATCAGGGGTGATTTCCCAGTAATCCCTGGATAAAAGGGCCTGAATACCAGGGATAAGAGACATTATTTATCCTCTGCCCTCTTTTATTGGCAGGAGGCACAGGGGCTACACCTGGCCACACTCAGTGCTTACGCCTGGCTCTGCACACAGGGATCTCTCTTAGGGGACCCTGGGGACCATATGGGGTGCCAGGGATTGAGGTATAACAGGAGAGGGGCACTTTGCAACTCTCCAGCCCCCATGTTATTCCATTAAGTTTACCCATGTGTCTGATGGCCTAGAAAAAGGACACCCCAAAGCCCTCCTTACCTGCTTGCTTCTTCTTGACATTTGCATATATTATAGCTTCCTTTGGTTCATTTTCAGAGAGTCTGGAAGCATTTTCTCTCTTAATGTTGCATGTATAAATCAGTACAGAGGGATTAAGTCAATTTACCTGCTTTGTTTTGTTTTGTTTTGTTTTGTTTTCCCTCGCTTCCTCTGACTCTAAAACCTGCTTCCAGGCTTAGGCCTCTGTGGTACAGGAAACCCCCACTTGGCCACCTGCTTCCTCAGTGAGGTTACAGGAATTGAGTCCAGTTCTGTAGGACACACCCCCCCCCCCCTTCACCTGTGAGACGCTGTGTAAAATCTGCAGCAGAGCCTCATGTATCAGGTGTCTGATGGCCTAAAATCAGGACAAAACCTAAGTCCACCCCAAAGCCTTCCTTACCTGCTTGCTTTTTCTCGACATTTGCATATATTATAGCTTCCTTTGGTTCATTTTCACAGACTCTGGAGGCATTTTCTTTCTTAACGTTCCCTGTATGAAACAGTGCAGAGTGATTAAATCAATTTACCTGGTTTGTTTTGTTTGATTTTGTTTTCCCTCACTTCCTCTGACTCTAAAACCTGCTTTCAGACTTAGGCCTCTGTCAGGTACAGGAAACCCCTACTCAGCCACCTGCTTCCTCAGTGGGGTTCTAGGGATTGAGTCCAGCTCTGCAGGACCCCTTTCACCTGTGACTCACCCTCCCCTAGACTTAGAAGAGCTGCCTATGAGACACTGTGTAAAATCTATAGCAGATGGACCAGAGCGAGAACTCAGCAGTAGGACAGACCCTGGTTCGATCCCTGGCATCCCATATAGTCCCCCGAGCCTGCCAGGAGTGATTTCTGCACTCAGAACCAGGAGTAGCCCCTGAGCATCACTGGGTGTGGCCCCAAACCAAAATAAATAAATAAACAAACAAATAAATATTGCAGCAGAGCCTGAAGGTATCTGGAGTGATTTCTGAGCACAGAGCCAGGAGTAACCCCTGAGTACCATTGGATATGACCCAAAAAACAAACAAAAGAATTCTATTTTTGTGATACCCTGGGCTCTTTTTGTTTGTTTGTTTGTTTGTTTGTTTAATGTAGTCATCTTGAAATTACTTGAAGTTGGGGGCTGAAGTAATAACAGCACTGAGTAGGACGTTTGCCTTGCACACAGCTGACCCAAATTTAATCCCGGGCATCCATATGGGTTCCCCGAGCCTCGAGTCTGCCAGGAGCAATTTCTGAGCATGGAGCCAGGAGTAACCCTGAGGCACTCTCCAAAAGAGTAAAATAAAAAGAACTTAACTTAAAATGATTCACAATCGGATTTGGGCATACAATGTTTCAACACTAATCCCTTCACCACTGTTCACTTCTCTCCACCAATGCCCCCCACCATTTGCTTCTTGCCCACCAATCTGACCCTACAAGAGGCACTTTTAAAAAAAAGATCCTGTCTACTTATGTCAATACTGTGAGTATTCAACAGGACAAATCGAAGATCTTAAGCTCCATTTGGATTTTAAGCATTCGACTGACTTACCTCATAAATGTAGTGACTGCTTGATGAGGTTTGGGAAGGAAAGGGAATTAATTAGTCACCATGCCGATCCACGAGACAACCTTGATCTCCTTGTCTTAATTTTTCATGATGTTAATGTAAAATAATAAGTTGAACTTTTTTTGAGATGTTAAACATGGGCAATCTTAGCCCCATTTATGAGAATTCTCTTATGTAAGTAGTCAGATTTTTATTTTTAATTGTCCCATTTTCTTGGCATTGCTTACATTTTTCAGTGTATAGTTGTGTATCCTAAGTGATACTTTCAATACACGGTTACGTTATAGTTTTAACTACTCTTGATGACTATCCTGTTTCTGGCATGTTCTCTGATTCCATGAAGTGATAAGAAATAGATGTACTAAAGAAACTACAGCTCTTCTACCTTTACTATAGGTGCTATGGATTTTTTTTTAAACTAAAGATAAGCTCAGTTGTTTGTGTATGAGATCCTTAAAGTATTGTGTTCCCTCAACCTAAATGCAACATAATATACAATTAAATTCATTGATAACTCCATTGATAAATTCAAAAAAAATAGATCCTGTATTGTGATTTACAGTCCTGCTACTAATAGGGCTTCGCACAAAACACTTTACCCCTTTCAGCACCATTTTCTCCTCCCGGTTAAAGATTTCCGTCCACCAAAGTCATAGCCCCCCTCTGTCCTAGCCCCCAGCCCTACCCCACCCCTAAGTGACATGTCTTCCTACTGAGGATCAATTCTCCTATTTTTTGTTTCCCGGGTCTAGGGACATTTGTTATTCCACTATTATTATTTCTTTATCTCCTGTATGTAAGAAAAATCATTTTGTGTTGATCTCTCTCTCTTCATTTCACTCGGCATGCTATTCTCCAAATTTATCCGTGTAGCAGAATATTGCCTGATTTCATCTTTTGTGGGGGAAATGCACATCCAATGTGGCTCAAGGGTAATTGTGGCTCTGAGCCAGGAATCACGCTGGGCTGTACTCTTTGCTGGCAAGGAAAGCACTTTATCCACTGTAGTATCATTCTTGGCTTGCAAGGCAAGCTGCTAATCTGCTGGATTAACTCTCTGGGCCTAATTTTATTTTTTCTTAAGAACAAGTAATATTCCATTGGGTATATATACCATAGTTTCTTTACCCAGTCATCTTTTCTTGGGCACTTGGGTTGTTTCCAGATTTTAGTTATTGCAGTTAGTGCTGCAAGGAACATAGAAGCAAAAATGTCTTTTATCCATTTGGTTTCGAGCTTTTGGGGGAACAGGAACTTCCACAAGGAAGAAATACAAATGGCCAAAAGGCAGATGAAGAAATGCTTTACATTACTAATAATCAGGAAAATGCAAATCAAAACGAGACACTACCTCAAACAACAGAGACGGGCACACATCAAAAAACTAAAACAGGGGCCCAGAGATATAGCACAGCGGTGTTTACCTTGCAATCAGCCAATCCAGGACCTAAGGTGGTTGGTTCGAATCCCGGTGTCCCATATGGTCCCCCCGTGCCTGCCAGGAGCTATTTCTGAGCAGACAGCCAGTAGAAGCCCCTGAGCACCGCCGAGTGTGGCCAAAAAGAAAAAAAAAAAAAAAAAAAAAAAACTAAAACAGGGCCAGAGCGATAGCACAGTGGTAGAATGTTTGCCTTGCACACTGTCAACCAGGACAGAACCAGGTTCGAACCCTGGCATCCCGTATTGTCCCTATGAGCCTGCCAGGAGTGATTTCTGAGTGCAGAGCCAGAAGTAACTCCTAAACACTGCCGGGTGTGGCCCCAAAACCAAAAAAAAAAAAAAAAAAAAACAAACCTCACTCAAAAAAAAAAAACCCAAAAGCAGAAACTAGTGTTGCTGCAGATGTGGGGAAAAAGGGAACCTCATTTACAGCTGGTGGGAATGTCAACTGTGCCAGCCTTTCTGGAAAACAATATAGATATTCCTTAAAACACTAGGAATTGAGTTACCATTTGACCCAGCTACTCCACTTTTGAGATAGGCTCTTAAAAGTTCTCTTTAATCTTCTGAAAATCAATGACTTCTGAAGTTTTACAAGTATTAATTTAAGGGGTTACAAGTAAGTTCCAGGGACCCGGAGTGATAGCACAGGAGGGTAGGGTGTCTGTCTTACACTAGATCTAACCTGGGTTTGATCCTCGGCATCCCATATGGTCTCCTGAGCTGCTAGGAGTAACTTCTGAGCACCACCTGGTGTAGTTCAAAAACCAAGCAAACAGGGGCCAGAGATAGCATGGGAGTAAGGCATTTGCCTCGCATACAGAAGGTCGGTTGGTTCAAGATCCTGGCGTCCCCATATGGTCCCCTGAGCCTGTCAGGAGCGATTTCTGAGCATAGAGCCAGGAGTAACCCCTGAGCACTGCTGAATGTGCCCCCCCACCAAAAAAAAAAAAACTAAGCAAGCACAAATCAAAACAAGTAAGTTTCAGCAGGTAGAAAATTCATAGATATAGGAATTTAAATAATAAGAAGTGTTTATCAGACATATTTAACTTTATAAGAATGTGCTAAACACTTTTCAAAGTCATTCTATTTTGCATTCGATATGAATGTAAATTCTCTATATATGAAAATTCCAGTTGCCCCATGACCTCATAAAAATTGAGTATTGTCCATATTTTTTGTGTTTTAAAGTATTCTGTTAGCTATGTAACAGTATCACACTGTAGTTGTAATTTTTATTTCCACTCAGGGCCGACTCTGACAGGAGACCATGTAATAACAGTAATCAAAACCAGGATCTAACAATTAATAAAATTCCAATTAAAAAAAACACACAACAAAATAGGACATCCTTCATGTAAAGCATGAACATGCCTTTTTTTTTGGGGGGGGGGGGGGTCACACCTGGTGCTGCTCAGGGGTTATTCCTGGCTCTGCGCTCAGAAATCGCCCCTGGCAGGCATGGGAGACCGTATGGGATGCCAAGGATCAAACCCAGCTTCAATCCAGGTTGGCTGCATGCAAGGTAAACACCCAACCACTGGTGGTTACCTCTCTGGCCCCATTAGTTGTGTATTATTCTTTTGTACAATATCCCACAGTTTGATGAAATTGGCTTTACATTATTAAGCTTTGGAATGATGTATTGTAAATTCTTCATCTTTATTTATCTATTCAAAATTTTTTTTCGGGGGAAAAAAAGAAAAAATTTGTTTTTTTTTCAACTTTAATTACTTTGTCTTTTATGAAAATGTATCCTGATGGGGCCGGAGAGATAGCACAGTGGCGTTTGCCTTTGCAAGCAGCCGACCCAGGACCTAAGGTGGTTGGTTCGAATCCCAGCATCCCATATGGTCCTCCGTGCCTGCCAGGAGCTATTTCTGAGCAGACAGCCAGGAGTAACCCCTGAGCACTGCCAGGTGTGGCCCAAAAACCAAAAAAAAAAAAGAAAAAAAGAAATGTCTCCTGAGAATTCAATTGTTACATTTATGTTTATTGTAAAATTTATTGTTTACTGCTGTTATACATAATTTTACGTAACACTACACTTTATGGCTATCATGTAGGGGAAAAATAAGTCTATTTATAGGGTTGGAAGATAGTACAGGGGGTTAAGGCACTTGCTTTGCATAACCCGGTTCTGTCAGTTCGATTTCCTGTTGCTACATGCCTGCTAGGGACTGTTGCAAGTGAGCCCCAAGAATTGAGCTAGGAGCAATATTGAGCAACAGTGGGTGTGGTCCCCCAAACCGAAAGTAAACCAAAATGTCTGTTTACACTTTGCCGTCTGTTTAGAGAGTTGGAACTGTCCTGACTTCCAAACAGCTTATATTCTGCCAGTTGCACAGTGGAGACTCAGAGGTGTGGAAGCCTGCCCTATGCTGAAACTCCAGGGTCTTTTTTTTTTTTCTTCTTCTTCTTTTTTTCTGTTTTTTGGGCCACACAGGGTGACACTCAGCGGGTTACTCCTGGTATGTGCTCAGAAATCACGCTCATTGGCTCAGGACCATATGGGCCGCTGAGGATAGAACTAAGGTTGGTCCTGGATTGGCAAATGCCCTACCGCTGTGCTATGGCTCTGGCCCCTGGGGGCCTTTCTTGCACATTTGTCAAGTGGAGAGGTGCCAAAGGGTGTCAGCTTTGAAAGTTCAGCTCCTCTGATTGAAGTGGTAAATCCCTTGAGGAAGGAGTAAGCAGGCTCATGGCAGAGTCACCCGGTTTGACTTCATGTGCTGAGTTACCTCTTAGCATAGACCCAGTCCACAAACAAAGTGCTTGCCTTCTAGGAGTGGCCAAGAGTCTTTCTTGTCAAGTCCTGGGACCAGAGTGATAGCCAGCAGGGAAGGCATTTGCCTTGCACAGAGCTGACCCAGGTATGATCCCTGGCATCCGTATGGTTCCCTGAGCCTGGCAGGAGTAACTTTTGAGCTCAGAGCTAGGAGTAACCCCTGAGCACTGCCGGGTATGGGCCCCAAACCAAAACAAACTAAAAAAAAAAAAAAGTCTTGTCAAGCTCTGTCTTATCATCTTTAAGGCTCAGGACAAAGATGAGAACATGTGATAAATTAGTGTTTCCGGCCCGGAGAGATAGCACAGCGATGTTTGCCTTGCATCAGCCGATCCAGGGACCTAAGGTGGTTGGTTCGAATCCCAGTGTCCCATATGGTCCCCCGTGCCTGCCAGGAGCTATTTCTGAGCAGACAGCCAGGAGTAACCCCTGAGTGCCGCCGGGTGTGGCCCAAAAACCAAAAACCAAAAAAAAAATTAGTGTTTCCACAGCCACATCTAAGACAGGCAGAGTCACCAGGGCCAGAGTTAGAGTGGGAGCACTGATGGACTGAGTTCCTAATGGCTGCTGTGTGATGCACAACGCATGCCTATGCCTATTTCTATGTTTGTACAGGCTTCCTATCCATCAAGAATGGGAAATTCTTTGAAAAATTCTTTGACTTTCATGAAGGAGGACCAGAGAGACAGCCCAGAAACCTAAAAATACACATTTTCATGAAGGGAGCTGCAGAATCCAGCCTTAACACCACCCATTCCTCGGATTGTTCACTGGGGTGATGGCCTAGAAAATAAATGAGGGGCCTGGAGAGATAGCACAGCGGCGTTTGCCTTGCAAGCAGCCAATCCAGGACCAAAGGTGGTTGGTTCGAATCCCGGTGTCCCATATGGTCCCCCGTGCCTGCCAGGAGCTATTTCTGAGGAGACAGCTAGGAGTAACCTCTGAGCAATGCTGGGTGTGGCTCAAAAAAAAAAACAAAAAAAAAAAGAAAATAAATGAGTTATATTGGGGCCAGATAGATAGCACAGGGCGTTTCCCTTGCACCAAGAGAGAACACAGTGGTAGGGCATTTGTCTTGCACTCAGCGACCAGGGACAGACTCAGGTCTGATCCCTGGCATTCACCATATGGTCCCCGAGCCTGCCAAAGAGCGATTTCTTTTTTTTGTTGTTGTTGTTGTTTTTTTGGGTCACACCTGGCAGCACTCAGGGTTACTCCTGGCTCCAGGCTCAGAAATTGCTCCTAGCTGGCTCGGGGGACCATCTGGGATGCTGGGATTCAAACCACCATCCGTCCTGTTCAGCTGTGTGCAAGAGCCAGGAGTAATTCCTGAGAGCCACTGAGTGTGGCCAAAATAAAGAATAAGTTATAAAACACAGGGGTTAGAGAGTAGTACAGCAAGTAGGGTAATTACCTTGCATCTGGTAGGCCTGGGTTCAACCTCTGGAACCCCACACGGTTCCTCAAGCACCTGCCTGAAGTGATACACTGAAACTCAAGCCAGGAGTCTCCCTTCCCCTGAAACATTGTCAGATGTGACCCCTCCCCCCAACCATAAATAACTTAAATAAATAAATAAATAATAAATAAATAAATAAATAATAAATATAATAAATAAATAGAGTAAAGGAAAGGACTGAGATGTTCAGGACAGCAGCATGAACTGTAAGTCCCACACCAATTCCCTCTCCAGGGCCATGCTCTCCTTTTCCTTTCCATTCTCATCCATACGGGGTCATGGTTACAGCTTAGCCCTTTATTTTAATCATCTTATTCTACCCGCCTGCAATCTTTGTCTTAAGATCATTTTCTTTATAAATTTAATGTGTTTTGTTGCCTTTTCATAGTTAATATTTTCAATTGAAAATTGTTTTACTGTGGTGTATTTTAATGTACTTAGCCTGTTTTTAAAAATGTATGTTTGCATTTATGCTGTAGTACTTGTGTGTAGGAAAAGGTAATAGGAACAGCAAGTTCCCCAATATAGTTTAAAAGTATAGGAACATGAAAGTTCCAAAATAGTGCTTGGTAAAAATAAGCATTAAGAGAATTTTAAGTGTATAGTATATTTTGCAAAAATGTTATGTTTTTGAAAAGGGCTGGTATATTAATTTTCACTTTATTACATTGCTGGCATAAAAATATTAACCCACCATTGGCTAAAGAGGTGGAGTCACAATTACAATAGGGTCTTTATATTTCAAAAAAGGGGGAAATGTAGGGTACCTATCTGAGACCCACCCATTTCTGGGAGGGGTCTTGGGAACCGGATAATAGGTGTGACCTTACCTGCAAGACCCGGCCTATTCCTGGGAGGGGTCTTGGAATAGGTAGATAAACCCGGAAGCCAGGGGATTAAGGGTCTTTGCGTTTTGGCCCTGCTGGGCGCTCGGAGGAAGATGGCTGAATTATAAGATGCAGGGCTAAGAATGGCCGTATGCTTGAAAGGTTATGAGATAGGCCACACACCTGTGGTGGTCAGGGCATGAATAAAGATGATGCTTCCTAATGCCTGCATGTGAGTGAGTCTTGATTACGCCGATCACCTGGGCCTGGAACCTGCTGGTTCATGGGGGTTGCTGAGCCACGTGGCCTGGGATGGCAGAAAGAAATCCATCGCCATCCATTGCCATCCAGCCCCATCGTTACTTATTTGACACAACACTGGTCACTCTTTCCCTGTCTCTACCCCTTTTCAATCCACTGATATCTGTATCCTAATCTCATGGAGATTTTTCACCCAATAGTACTCAGGGGAGACTCCTGATTCTGTGCTCAGGAGTTAACTCCTGGTAGTGCTCAATGGGGATCATATTGGGGATCAAATCTGGGTGGACCACATGCTAGGCAATCACCTAACCTGCTATACTCTTATTGCTCAGATCCCCCCAGGAGAAGATTCTTTTTCCCCCCTTGCCTCCAATAGAAGATTCTTGAAGAACTTACGTGCTTTGTGCTTTGATAGAAACCAAAACACCAGGATTAGAGCCCCTGCTCCGAGCACCAGTAGCAAGGCGGGGATTAGGAGAGGCAGGCAATAAGGACAGCTGGCGTCACCTGCAAGAAAACAGTATTGTCCATCACTGCCATTTCACTCTCTGGACACTGGTATGACATAGGGTCCTGAGAAAGCCACCTGTGATGTTCCAAAGTTCCCTGGTGAAGCAGGCTTTTAGGTATGCTGCAAGCAATACCTGTTACACTTGAGAGATAAGAGACAGTGAAGCTTAGGGCTTTTTGGGTGGAGAAGGGTACTGGGGTTTGAACTCGGGGTTTATGTGTGAAGTTCATCAAGTGTGTTGCTCAAGGTTCTTATGCAGAAAGGACATTCAGCACAGTTTTCAAAGGGCCCCTTACAGGCAACATCATTAGGACCTGAAGCTTCAGAAAGTAAACCTCTGGGGAGGCTGGAGCAATAGCACAGCAGTAGGGTATTTGCCTTGCAGGAGACTGACCCAGGACGAACAGTGGTTCTATTCCTACCATCCCATATGGTCCCCCGAGTTTGCCAGGAGCAATTTCTGAGAGCAGAGCAGAATAACCTCTGAGTGCCGCCAGGTGACCCAAAAACCAAAGAGATAGCACAGTGGTAAGGCGTTTGTCTTGCAGGCAGCCAATCCCAGATGGACCCTGGTTTGATCCCCGGCATCTCATATGGTCCCCCCAAGGAGCGAT